>NC_143082.1:2704821-2855089 GCF_052426305.1 Pelodiscus sinensis
CAGGAAAAGTGACGTTGCACGTTTGCTTTCGTTCTCTCCAGCTGCCCAGTGCCGAGGGGCGATGGCAAGTCACTCGCTCAGCTGGGGTGCGCCCCGGTGCCCCTTGGGAGACCTCACGGGGAAGTTCAATCTCCGCTGCTTTGCTAAATCCCTCCTGGGACCCCAGCAGGATGCCGCATTCTTTCCTCCTGGCTTTCCGTACGCTCTGGTGCTGCGTCGCTCCGCACTAAGCGGCGGCTGCGGCGCCCCCCAGAGGTGGCTGCATTTCCTCACAGGGCAAAACTGGCCCATCCTTTGGGAAAAGCCAGATTCTGCGCTGCCTCTCAGGGTGCAAGCCCGTGGTAACCCCCGTATCCACGACAACAGCATCTCCAGCCCCACATCTCCTGGTTTCCAGAACTGTGAGATCAAAGCCACGCGCTGGGTTTCCGTGGCCCTGCCCTCCCGGTTACCACGGCGTCCTCGTTTCTCGCTGGGACAGCCACACGGTAGCCCTGCCATGGTGGATTCCTACTCCCCCCCCCCCCCCCAATGTGGAGGAGCCGTAAGAGTCATTGTCTCACTTTGTATCAGTAACCGGAGCTTGCTAACAGCAGGAGGGTTCGAGCCCCCCAGGCGGCCCCCGAGGGCAGACTGTTGGAGGAGGGAGGCGGAGGGAGATGAGGGGGGAGGGAGCCGTTTCTCCCAGGCAAGATGGAAGAGTGAAGGCCAAAAAAAAAAGGAATCTTGTAAAAATGCCAAATTCTTCCTGGCGAGTGGCCGCCGAACGGAGGCGCCCAGGGCCGGAGTCCCGAGCTGCTCTCGGGGACATGGGCTGTTAAGGGCGCTGTGATCTAGCGGACGAAGCACGAGGTTTTTCTGAGCCCCGCGCTCCGGCCTCGCTCCGTGGCGATGGGTCGGAGCAGAAGGCTGGGCGGCGGGACGCCTGGGTTCTCCTCCCCGCTCCGCGGGACCTGGGCAGGGTGCCCCCCCGGCTGTTCCTCGGTTTCCCCATGTCCGGAACAGGGGGATGGGCTGACCTGCCCCGTTGCGGGGCCCACATGATCAGTGGCTTGGAAGCGGCTGGATGGGATTCCCCTCAGTTCCAGCCTGCCCGGCCTGCCCTGGCTCACATGTGACTCGCCCTCTCCCTCCACCGACGCAAACTCAGCCGCAGTCATCCGAGCGCCGCCCATGTGCCACCGCTGGGTCCATCGAGCTTCTCACATGAGCTTCCCATGATGGCATGAAGCATGCGTCAGAGCAACCGACCCCCCCGCCTGGCCCCAGGGTGCCGTGCCCTCGGCCACGCTGGGCTCCTTCCCAGTGGCGTCACCCTGTGCTGCGGAGGGGGGCGAGGCACCGTTCTTAGCACCCCAGCAAGGGGGGCATTCAGCACTGGTCTACCACAGAGGTGGGGGCACGGGGGCGGGAGACGGGCAAGGACACGCAGCAAGGCCGAGACGGAATCTCCCTTCGCCGGTCGCCGGAAGAGTTTGCCTCCCACTTGCCCCTGGAACGGGAGGGGGCCGTGGCCCAGTCCACGCCGGAGCCCTGCCACGGCCGGTGTTTCCGCCCAGCTGGGAGCGATCGAGTCCCAGATCGGGCCTTCCCTTCGGGGATCAGCCGGCAGGGCCTGGGTGGGCTGGGTGGCTGTGGAGTTCCAGGGTGCCCAGTGGCCAGGCTGAGGTGGGGTCGGGCGAGCCAGGAGAAGGGCCCAGACCCCCGGGCGTGGAGCAGGGCCTGGCAGAGGGACTGACTCGCGCTTTCATTTCCTTTCTGCATGAGCTTCTCGGCTGCTTGGTGGCGAGTGGCGGCCGTGGGCCAGGGCGGGAGACCGACCCCTGCTAAAGGCTGCACTGTTCCCCAGGAGGCATCGTGGGTCCCCCCTTTGCCCCCCAGCTGTCCCCAGGGCCCTGTCCCCATGGCTCCCCTGCTAGGAGAGTGGGGGGCGCAGTGCGGGGGGCAGCCGGACCATGCGCAGCCGGGAGATGCTCCTCAGACAGGACCAGGAGGCCTGATTCCCAGCTTGTCCCCCGGCAGACCCTGGTCTGATTCGTGTCCCCTCCGCCTCAGGCCTTCTGGCTAGAGCAGAGGGAGCTGGGAGTCCAGAGTGAGTTCCCAGCTCTGAGAGGGGAGTGAAGTCGAGTGGTTAGCTCACGGGGGGGGAGGGTCCTGGGCAGGTTTCCTGTCTCTGCCACTGACTCATTATGTGACCTTGGGCAAATCCCTTCACCTCTCTGCCGCCTCTGGGACAAGCAGGGGCCACGTCGCTCCCCGCTCTGCCCAGAACGGGGTTGTTAGCAGTGGGGCCTGGACACATCCGCCCCTGGGCAGTGGGGAGATGAACGGGGCCTGGGCGCACGCTCCCGGGGCGTGACACGCAGGGCGGGGGGGGCAAGGGAGTCTCCCAAGGCCAATGCTATGGGGCCACTACTGTGGATCGGGGCCGGGACCGGATGGATTTTATTTTTCCTGCTGCCCCCCCTTTCTCTAATGGCCGGTGTGCCCGCCGAGGGGGCCTCCACCCCTGCAGACGTGGCCGGCCCCATGGCATGGATGCTTTCCTCTGGCACCCCAGGGGCTAGGCCAGGGCTGCGGGGGGAGGGGGGTGTCCCAGAGCGTCCCCATGGAGAGGGGGAGGCTTTGGCGCAGGCCCCTGGGCAGGGGGCTCCTTAGCTGGGACCAGGACACTGCAGCGTTTAGCAGCAGCCCGAGGTGGGCTGGGCCGGGGGGCTGGGGTCTGCTGGGCGGCAGCATGCGCAGGAGCGGGGGCTGGGGGGCTCCTCCTGCTGTGCTACTCTCACCCTCCGCTGCTCGCTCCCTGCATCCCCCCCGCTGGGCTTGGGCGCTGCGGCAAGACGGACGAAGCCCCCGTCTGAAACTGACCAACAGGCCCCCCCCATTCCCTGCCCCCCCCTGTCCTCCCGGCCCTCCCAGCCCCGCCTCTGTATTTATTTTCTTCTCTCTCTTTCCCTTTCTGTGTGCACCGTCTTGTCTGGCTCTGGCAGAGGAGGAAAGTGCGACCGCGAGGGAATAACCTCAGTGTATGTACCGTGGCAGGGGCTCACTCCGCACCCAGGCGCCCCGTGTCTGTCCCCAGCCTGTCTGCCCCCCCCCCCGACCTCCATCCTCCTCCGTCTGACCTGCCGCGCCCATTGCTGGAGGCCCTGCCCGGCGGCTCCTCTCCTCGCAGCCAAGGGTGCTACCGAGGCAGCCCCGGCGCCCCAGGAGGCTGCTGGGGGTCGATTGCGCCTTCTCTACCCGCCTCTGCCCTGGCTTTGGCCCTGTCCCCCCCGAGGGCTCCCTTGCCAGCCTGCCCTACTGGGGACCATCCTCCCCCCCCAGGAAGGGACGGCGAAGGCTCCCTCCCTGCCTTTCTACACCTGCTCTCTGCTGCTGTCCTGCTGGGAGCCGGGCCCTGGGCAGCTTCCTCTCTTTCCTCCTGCCTTAGCCTAGGGCCAGGGGCTCCATGCCAGGGGGATTCTCCCAAACTGCCTTTGGCCTGGTGGGCTCGGGGGAGGGAGCCCAGTGGAACGGCTGGAGGGGCAGGCACCGGAGCCTGGGTCTGCTCCCAGCTCTGGAAGAGAGCGCGGCCTAGTGCTCAGTGCGCGGCTCACCCGGACAGATGCTGGAGACAGCAGAGCTAACGGGGCAGCCGTTGGCCAGCTGTGCGGAGAGGGGGTCCCCAGACGGACACAGCTGGGCCGGGGGGACCCCCTCCTGTTGGGGCTCTTGTCCTGGCCTGCTCTGGCCTTGGAGTATCACGTGGCACAGGGGCTCTCCCGCTTGCCTGTGAGCCCCTGCCATGGGCCAGGGAGGCACTGCCCGTTATGTATTAGGTGTTTTACGGTAGCACCCACAAGCCCCCGGCCTGGAGCAGACCGCCTTTGTGCTGGGGCTGTGGTATTGGGTGTATTACGGTAGTGCCTCCAAGCCCCTAGCCGCGCTGTGTCAGGGGCTGTACAGACAGCAGAAAGCCGGGTCCTGCCCCAAGCTCTAGCAATCCGCTGTGGTGCGAAATGCTTCCCTCTGCTCTGGGCCCTCCCAGCCCGGGGCCGAGGGGCTCCGTGGGGCACGTGCTGGGGGTGCAAGGCAGGTGGGAAATGCTGGGGAGTAAGAGCGTTTGTGGCTCCCTTCGGGGTCCGTGACACACAAAGCGCAGACACTAGTGTTCGGAGGAGAAGGGGCTGGGAGCCGGGGGCCCTGCGAGAAGAGTGGAGTCTAGTGGTTAGAGCGGGGGTGGGAGCCAGGACAGTGGGTTCTCGTCCTGGCTCTGGGAGGGCAGGGGGTTTAGTGATGGGAGGGGGAGGGCTGGGAGTCAGGACTCCTGGGTTCTCTGGGAGAAGGAGGGGCGTTTGCCTAGATCAGGGGAACAAGAACTTGTGACTCCTGGGTGCTACTCACATGCGGTGCCTCAGTTTCCCCGGGATCTCCTCTGGGGAGGTGCTCACGAGGCTTAATTGTGCATGGCAAGAGCCTCCCAGGCTGCTGTGTGCACTTGTGCACCACGCCTCCTGGGGCGGCTCCGTAGCTTCTCTGAAGGGAAACAGGCAGCGGCCGTGCCCAGGGGAGGGGCAGCGGGGACTGGCTGGGAGGAGGCAGTGCTGGGATCCTCCTTCCTGTGCTGTGGCCAGAGGCCCCGCCCCAGTGGGAACAGCTTGCCCTGGGGTTGCTGTACGATGGGACATGGCCTTGGCTCCCTGCTGTAAGGATGTGGCTCGTCCCCATCCTCTCCCTGAGCTGCAGGGGCCTGTCACCTGACCAGCTCCAGTCACTGGGTACAGATGAAAAGGCGTCCTGGAGGCACTCCGCCTGTAGGTGCCACTGGCAACGGTGACTCCTGGGTGTACCTGGAGGCACTCCGCCTGTAGGTGCCACTGGCAACGGTGACTCCTGGGTGTACCTGGAGGCACTCCGCCTGTAGGTGCCACTGGTAACGGTGTCTCCTGGCTGTACCTGGGGGCACTCCGCCTGTAGGTGCCACTGGCAACGGTGACTCCTGGGTGTACCTGGGGGCACTCCGCCTGTAGGTGCCACTGGCAACGGTGACTCCTGGCTGTACCTGGAGGCACTCCGCCTGTAGGTGCCACTGGCAATGGTGACTCCTGGGTGTACCTGGAGGCACTCCGCCTGTAGATCCTGCTGCTGGGTGCCCTGGAGGAGCACCATCTGTGGGGAGGGGCATGGAGGGCTGTGGTCGAGGTCAGTTCACCATCCCCTTGGGGCGATGGAGCCCCCATGCCATACTGGAGACCGCCTAGTCCCCTGGGAGCAGCCCACGAGCCCTCTTTCCCCAGCACACCCTGATGCTGCCCACCTCGGGCCCCTCAGCTGCACGGCCAGGGGACCTCACTGCGGAGCGGCACCAGGTGGCTCCCGCTTGGTGGCAGGTGGCATCTTTGTGGCCTGTTTCCCAGGCTCTCCAGGTGGGGGGGGGTTGTTTGACCCCACAACTCCTGGGGTCCTTTCCCAGCCCCGCCACAGGCTCACTGCTGCATTCGGCTGAGTTGCTGCCATCCCTGGGCCTCAGTTTCCCCCTCCCTGTGCGTGGGGAAGAACAGCCCCACCCGCAGCGCAGGCTGATTTCTTGGCTGGTCATTTGAGATCTTCGTCCTACAGAAAATCCAAACTCGCCCACCCCTACAGAACTGATCAACCCCCCCCCCCACCAGGCCACGGTGCCGGGGGCCCTGCAGACTCCGCTCCCCCGGCCCCCACATAGCCTCATGGGGAGAGGGGTCACGGAGACCATGGGCCCAAAGAAGCATGGCAGGGCCCTAGGTCCCCAGAGGACGGAGCTGAGAGCTGCTAGCTCCTAGGGCCAGGGGCCCCTCTCTGAGCCCCACAGCTAGCACAAGAAGGGGGGACCAGGGCTGGGGGTGGGCCCTTGCTGCATCACTGGGTGGGGTGGGGGCATGCCTGAGCCCAGCCAAGCAGCCCCTAAACCTCCAGAGCCCCGTGGCTGTGGGGTCCCCCCCCGGCCCCTGTGGTCGCCCCGTCGGAGCCCCCCGAAGGAGTCCCCAGAGCAGAGCTTTTGGACCCCCCCAGGCCTGACCCGGGAGGGAGCCTCGGCCAGGCGCTGGCTCACTTGTTCCAGGGGCCTTGCTCCCCAGGCGATGCTGGTCTAGCCTCTGGCTTGTGGGAGACCGTCCTCTGCTCCGTCACAGAGCCCCGGGCGTGGCCATGGAGCTACGTGCACCGGGCCGGGTCCCCAGGGCGCGTCTGTGGCCTGAAGGCACAAGCAGGACCAGGGCTGCGGGGGGGAGGGGTGGGGCACCCCGGTGCCCTGTGCTCTCGGCTGATAACCACAGTGGGGCGCTGGGGCCCTCCCCTGACCCACCAGTGACCTCCGAGGGGAAGCCCAGGCCGCTCCTTTGCTGGCAGCATTGGTAGATCTTTTATCCCCCCTCCCCTCTCCGCTAGGAAACTGCCCAAAGCCCCAGGAGAATTAGCTCCCTTCTGGCAGCGGCTGGATCCGGCTCTAGCCCGGGCACCAATGTGGGCTGGGGCAAGGGGGGGCCTTTGGTGGGGGGCCCAGGCACGCGGTGCTACCGGGGGCCGCCAGGTCTGCACACAGTAGCTCTGCCCCCCCGCGCCGTGTCCAACGGGAGGAGGAAACGGAGCCTGGAGCTGGACGTGCGGGAAGGGGCTGCGACCAGACCGGTGCATCGAGCCGAGAGACGCCCCCGCTGGTGCCCTGCTGAGCCCGGCTGGGGCTGGGACGGGTTGGGGGGGCGGCTGTCACTGCTAAATCGGGGGCCTGGAGTAGGGTCCTGTCCTGCGAGGAGCAGAGGCCTCCCCTGGGCGAAGGAGCAGCCCAACGCCCTGGCTCCAGGGTGGAGAGCTGGGCCTGTAGGCACCTCCGTGCACAGCTCGGGGGCCTCCGTGGTTCCTCAGCTCCCGGGAGGCCGGGGAGGTGCACACTTTGGATAGGCTGAGTCGGCTCTTGTTGTACCTCCAGCCCCGCCCCCTTCCCGCAGGCTGCCCCCCTCACCCCCGCGGCCACCCATAAATCTGTGGGTCTGGGTCTGTCGGTTCCTTTGCAGACGATCACAGACACCAGCCCCATGAAGCGCTCGGCCTCCATGCTGGGCCACTCGCGCGCCAAAGGCATCCGGCTGGACGACTACTCGCTGGAGAGGGTGGTCCCCGAGGAGAACCAGCGGCACCACCCGCGGCGGAGGGAGCGGAGCCACCGGGCCTCGGAGAGGTCGCTCAGCCGCTACACGGACATGGACACAGGTGGGGAGGCGGGGCCTGGGCTAGCCCCGCCCTGCTCTTGCCTCTGCCCCCTGCTGGAGGGAGCCCAGCGAGCCCACACGCGGCCTCTGGGGCCCTCAAGCAGCTGGGGATGTACGCTGTGAAATGGGGGAGGCCTCATTCCCTGCCCCCGAGCCAGCCAGTCCCGGCCCCTGGGCCCCCAGCCCTTCACTTTCACGTCAGCCCAGGCCAGGGCTACGCTATGAATAGTCCCCTGGGGACTTGCTAACGGCCTGGCCTGCTCTATGCCCCTCTCCCCCCCCTCACCTCTCCCGGTGGGAAACCGCACCTGTTTTGTTGGGGTTAGAGTCTGTGATCTCTGTTACACTGGTGCAAATCCAGAGTGAGCACCGTAGGGTCTGATCTCTGTTACACTGGTGCAAATCCAGAGTGAGCACCGTAGGGTCTGATCTCTGTTACACTGGTGCAAATCCAGAGTGAGCACCGTAGGGTCTGATCTCTGTTACACTGGTGCAAATCCAGAGCGAGCACCGTGGGGTCTGATCTCTGTTACACTGGTGCAAATCCAGAGCGAGCACCGTAGGGTCTGATCTCTGTTACACTGGTGCAAATCCAGAGTGAGCACCGTGGGGTCTGATCTCTGTTACACTGGTGCAAATCCAGAGCGAGCACCGTAGGGTCTGATCTCTGTTACACTGGTGCAAATCCAGAGTGAGCACCGTAGGGTCTGATCTATGTTACACTGGTGCAAATCCAGAGTGAGCACCGTGGGGTCTGATCTCTGTTACACTGGTGCAAATCCAGAGTGAGCACCGTGGGGTCTGATCTCTGTTACACTGGTGCAAATCCAGAGTGAGCACCGTGGGGTCTGATCTCTGTTACACTGGTGCAAATCCAGAGTGAGCACCGTGGGGTCTGATCTCTGTTACACTGGTGCAAATCCAGAGTGAGCACCGTGGGGTCTGATCTCTGTTACACTGGTGCAAATCCAGAGCGAGCACCGTGGGGTCTCATCTTGGTTACACTGGTGCAAATCCAGAGCGAGCACCGTGGGGTCTCATCTCGGTTACACTGGTGCAAATCCAAGTCAGTGCTGTTGAAATCAGTTTTTTATGTGGGCTGGTTCTCCTCCCGCTTGCCCCAGGGTCAGCCCACTGCCTTCCTGGGAGTCACTTCTGGTTAACCCCGCAGTGAGCGGAGGCCCAAGCCGGGGTTGCTGAGCGATAGCTCTGAGCAGCGCGGGAGTCCAGGTAGCCCAGGGCCGGGCGTGTTTCCTGCCCGCAGGCGCTCAGATTGATAGCGAACGGTTCCCAGGAGCATCGTAACCTCTGTGCCCCCCCCGCAGGGCTGGGCACGGAGCTGAGCATGACCACACCGTCGGGCGACCTACCTCCCACAGAGCGAGAGCAGGAGCGAGGACGGCCCAAGGACCGGAAGCACCACCACCATCACCACCGCCACCGCCACCACCACCCCTCCTCCGACAAGGAGCGCTACTCGCAGGAGAGACACGAGTACAGCCGGCCCCGCTCCAGAGACAGGCGCTGGTCCAGGTCCCCCAGCGAGGGCCGCGAGCACATGCCCCACAGGCAGGTGGGTCTCGCCTTCCGCTCTCCCCTTCCCCTCCCGGGGGGCAAAGCAGAGCCAGCCTGGAGCCCCTGCCTCGCTGGGTCTTAGTGAGGGGGAGCTGGAGACCCGGGAATCAACCCAGGTGCTGGTCCCAAGCCACCCTCCGGAGTTGGGGGCACCCCCAGCGAGGGCCGGCGCTCTGCGTCCGGGATCCCGGAGGGCCCAGCTCGGTCAGAGAGCCGGAGCCGCTTAGAAAAGGCGCCGACGGGTCCTGGCCTTTGGCTCTGGAAGACCAAGCCTCCGAGGCAGCCACAGACTCAGCTGCAGCCTGCCTCCTGGGCGCCAGCCACTCCAGGGAGACAGCGAGCCCAAGTAGCCACACCCCCAGGGCGAGGGAGCTCCGCCCACACCTCAGATTCACTTGCTCTGCGCAGGCCACCACTTTGTAAGCTCACCCGTGGCAGGGGCCTGTGGCCTCAGTCCGGGAAGCAGGAGCCCCGGGGGCAAGGGGCTGCAGTGCAGGGTGTGGCCACAAGGGCTGCCCTGGACATGAGGAGGTTGTTGAGTTTACTGGAGGAGCGGGGGCCCAGCCCGATGCTGCGTCCCCTGGTCCCCGGGCGGGGGGGTGGGGACCCCAGATATCAGCCCCAGTGTGAGACTGGCTCCATCATCCCCCGCAGCCTCCCCCGCCCACAGCTTAGAGCCAGGGAGGCGCAGCCAGTGGCACAGGCGCCGCTGCGGCCCCCTGCCCTGGGGAGCCCGAGCTGGGATGAAGGGGCAGGAGCCCAGGAAGGACGAGGCCCGGCCAGGGGAGCCGTGCGGGGAGTGAGCCCAAGGGAAGAGGGAAAGCTCCTGGCAGCAGGAGTCCCCGGTTTTCAGTGGGGGGCTCTGGCAGCTGGACTGCAGATGGGGCAGTTCAACCCCAGAGCCCCCCACGCCCCTGCCCCGTGGGCGTGGGAAGCCGGGAGCCCAGGAGGAGGCCGTGCGCCTTTCCCCACGCGGGGACACCAGTGGAACCCCCCGCCAGATCGGCATGGGGCGAGTGAGGAGGGGGAAGGGGCGATCCAGCTCCGCACCCGAGTCTGAATGTTGGGGAGCCGCCCCCCGCCCCGCGTCCACGGCGGTGACGTGCCGCTATCGCCAGCTGCTGCTGGGGGGCGGGGGGGGGCCTGTCGCTCAGACGATGACCCACTCCGTGAACGCTCTTCCAGCCCCTTAGTTTGGTTATTTTCAGCCCCGCCCGCCCTTGAGTCACATGCTCATTTCTGTGTCCGTTGTGTTTGGCTCCGCTGGCGTGGCGAGGGGCAGCCGCAGGTAAGATGGTCAGTGAACAGAGACCCAGCAAGCAACCCGGGGGCACCCCGCCCCCCCCAGTGTCTGTGCCGTGAGCCTTGTGTCCTTACCGCCGGCGGCCAGCAGCACCTCTGGGCTTTGTGACTCTGGAAAGTTTGGAATGAAGCTGCTCCTAAAGCAGGCCCCCATGTACGGCACACGCCCTCGGCGCGCCAGATATATACACGGCACACGGGTACGTCCATGGCACACGCCCTCGGCGCGCCAGATATATACACGGCACACGGGTACGTGCATGGCACACGCCCTCGGCACGCCAGATATATACACGCCACACGGGTACGTCCATGGCACACGCCCTCGGCGCGCCAGATATATACACGGCACACGGGTACGTCCATGGCACACGCCCTCGGCGCGCCAGATATATACACGGCACACGGGTACGTGCATGGCACACGCCCTCGGCACGCCAGATATATACACGGCACACGGGTACGTCCATGGCACACGCCCTCGGCGCGCCAGATATATACACGGCACACGGGTACGTCCATGGCACACGCCCTCGGCGCGCCAGATATATACACGGCACACGGGTACGTCCATGGCACACGCCCTCGGCGCGCCAGATATATACACGGCACACGGGTACGTGCATGGCACACACCCTCGGCGCGCCAGATATATACACGGCACACGGGTACGTCCATGGCACACGCCCTCGGCGCGCCAGATATATACACGGCACACGGGTACGTGCATGGCACGTACCTTCGGCGCGCCAGATATATACACGGCACACGGGTACGTGCATGGCACACGCCCTCGGCACGCCAGATATATACACGGCACACGGGTACGTGCATGGCACACGCCCTCGGCGCGCCAGATATATACACGGCACACGGGTACGTCCATGGCACACGCCCTCGGCGCGCCAGATATATACACGGCACACGGGTACGTCCATGGCACACGCCCTCGGCGCGCCAGATATATACACGGCACACGGGTACGTGCATGGCACACGCCCTCGGCGCGCCAGATATATACACGGCACACGGGTACGTGCATGGCACACGCCCTCGGCGCGCCAGATATATACACGGCACACGGGTACGTCCATGGCACACGCCCTCGGCGCGCCAGATATATACACGGCACACGGGTACGTCCATGGCACACGCCCTCGGCGCGCCAGATATATACACGGCACACGGGTACGTCCATGGCACACGCCCTCGGCGCGCCAGATATATACACGGCACACGGGTACGTCCATGGCACACGCCCTCGGCGCGCCAGATATATACACGGCACACGGGTACGTCCATGGCACACGCCCTCGGCGCGCCAGATATATACACGGCACACGGGTACGTCCATGGCACACGCCCTCGGCGCGCCAGATATATACACGGCACACGGGTACGTGCATGGCACACGCCCTCGGCGCGCCAGATATATACACGGCACACGGGTACGTGCATGGCACACGCCCTCGGCGCGCCAGATATATACACGGCACACGGGTACGTCCATGGCACACGCCCTCGGCGCGCCAGATATATACACGGCACACGGGTACGTCCATGGCACACGCCCTCGGCGCGCCAGATATATACACGGCACACGGGTACGTCCATGGCACACGCCCTCGGCGCGCCAGATATATACACGGCACACGGGTACGTGCATGGCACACGCCCTCGGCGCGCCAGATATATACACGGCACACGGGTACGTCCATGGCACACGCCCTCGGCGCGCCAGATATATACACGGCACACGGGTACGTCCATGGCACACGCCCTCGGCGCGCCAGATATATACACGGCACACGGGTACGTCCATGGCACACGCCCTCGGCGCGCCAGATATATACACGGCACACGGGTACGTCCATGGCACACGCCCTCGGCGCGCCAGATATATACACGGCACACGGGTACGTCCATGGCACACGCCTTCGGCGCGCCAGATATATACACGGCACACGGGTACGTGCATGGCACACGCCCTCGGCGCGCCAGGTATATACACGGCACACGGGTACGTCCATGGCACACGCCCTCGGCGCGCCAGATATATACACGGCACACGGGTACGTCCATGGCACACGCCCTCGGCGCGCCAGATATATACACGGCACACGGGTACGTCCATGGCACACGCCCTCGGCGCGCCAGATATATACACGGCACACGGGTACGTCCATGGCACACGCCCTCGGCGCGCCAGATATATACACGGCACACGGGTACGTCCATGGCACACGCCCTCGGCGCGCCAGATATATACACGGCACACGGGTACGTCCATGGCACACGCCCTCGGCGCGCCAGATATATACACGGCACACGGGTACGTCCATGGCACACGCCCTCGGCGCGCCAGGTATATACACGGCACACGGGTACGTGCATGGCACACGCCCTCGGCGCGCCAGGTATATACACGGCACACGGGTACGTCCATGGCACACGCCCTCGGCGCGCCAGATATATACACGGCACACGGGTACGTCCATGGCACACGCCCTCGGCGCGCCAGATATATACACGGCACACGGGTACGTCCATGGCACACGCCCTCGGCGCGCCAGATATATACACGGCACACGGGTACGTCCATGGCACACGCCCTCGGCGCGCCAGATATATACACGGCACACGGGTACGTCCATGGCACACGCCCTCGGCGCGCCAGATATATACACGGCACACGGGTACGTCCATGGCACACGCCCTCGGCGCGCCAGATATATACACGGCACACGGGTACGTCCATGGCACACGCCTTCGGCGCGCCAGATATATACACGGCACACGGGTACGTCCATGGCACACGCCCTCGGCGCGCCAGATATATACACGGCACACGGGTACGTCCATGGCACACGCCCTCGGCGCGCCAGATATATACACGGCACACGGGTACGTCCATGGCACACGCCCTCGGCGCGCCAGATATATACACGGCACACGGGTACGTCCATGGCACACGCCCTCGGCGCGCCAGATATATACACGGCACACGGGTACGTCCATGGCACACGCCCTCGGCGCGCCAGATATATACACGGCACACGGGTACGTCCATGGCACACGCCCTCGGCGCGCCAGATATATACACGGCACACGGGTACGTGCATGGCACACGCCCTCGGCGCGCCAGGTATATACACGGCACACGGGTACGTCCATGGCACACGCCCTCGGCGCGCCAGATATATACACGGCACACGGGTACGTCCATGGCACACGCCCTCGGCGCGCCAGATATATACACGGCACACGGGTACGTCCATGGCACACGCCCTCGGCGCGCCAGATATATACACGGCACACGGGTACGTCCATGGCACACGCCCTCGGCGCGCCAGATATATACACGGCACACGGGTACGTCCATGGCACACGCCCTCGGCGCGCCAGATATATACACGGCACACGGGTACGTCCATGGCACACGCCCTCGGCGCGCCAGATATATACACGGCACACGGGTACGTCCATGGCACACGCCCTCGGCGCGCCAGATATATACACGGCACACGGGTACGTCCATGGCACACGCCCTCGGCGCGCCAGATATATACACGGCACACGGGTACGTCCATGGCACACGCCCTCGGCGCGCCAGATATATACACGGCACACGGGTACGTGCATGGCACACGCCCTCGGCGCGCCAGATATATACACGGCACACGGGTACGTGCATGGCACACGCCCTCGGCGCGCCAGATATATACACGGCACACGGGTACGTCCATGGCACACGCCCTCGGCGCGCCAGATATATACACGGCACACGGGTACGTCCATGGCACACGCCCTCGGCGCGCCAGATATATACACGGCACACGGGTACGTCCATGGCACACGCCCTCGGCGCGCCAGGTATATACACGGCACACGGGTACGTCCATGGCACACGCCCTCGGCGCGCCAGATATATACACGGCACACGGGTACGTCCATGGCACACGCCCTCGGCGCGCCAGGTATATACACGGCACACGGGTACGTCCATGGCACACGCCCTCGGCGCGCCAGGTATATACACGGCACACGGGTACGTCCATGGCACACGCCCTCGGCGCGCCAGATATATACACGGCACACGGGTACGTGCATGGCACACGCCCTCGGCGCGCCAGATATATACACGGCACACGGGTACGTGCATGGCACACGCCCTCGGCGCGCCAGATATATACACGGCACACGGGTACGTGCATGGCACACGCCCTCGGCGCGCCAGATATATACACGGCACACGGGTACGTGCATGGCACGTACCTTCGGCGCGCCAGATATATACACGGCACACGGGTACGTCCATGGCACACGCCCTCGGCACGCCAGATATATACACGGCACACGGGTACGTGCATGGCACCTACCCTCGGCACGCCAGATATATACACGGCACACGGGTACGTGCATGGCACCTACCCTCGGCACGCCAGATATATACACAGCACACGGGTACGTGCATGGCACCTACCCTCGGCACGCCAGATATATACACGGCACACGGGTATGTGCATGGCACACGCCCTCGGCGCGCCAGATATATACATGGCACACGGGTACGTCCATGGCACACGCCCTCAGCACGCCAGATATATACATGGCACAAGGGTACATGCATGGCACGTGCCCTGAGAGCTCCAGATATATTCATGGCACATGGGTATCGTAGTTTCAAGACGTAAAAGAATAAACCTCATTCCGCGAGGCATAACGGGGGGGCCGACAAGGGCTTCCCTTGTCGACTGCGGAGCGTCCAGGCTGCCCCGCTGCGCCGCCAAACAGCTGATCAGCACGGTGCGGCGGCCATTCTGATGTAAATGAAGCAGCGATTATTTAAATCGCCGTTTCATTTCCCTATGTCTAGAAACCTCACCTGCATGGCTCTGTCGACGGAGCCACGTAGTCTAGGCATACCCTTGGTGTTCACACCTCCACATCAGGGCCTCACCGTCCCTGACTGAATTAACCTCGTTATTGCTGCATATTTATACCTGCCTCTGGACATTTCCACTAATGCATCTGACGGAGTGGGTCTTTGCCCACGAAACCTTATGCACCAATCCATCTGTTAGTCTATAAGGTGCCACAGGAGGCCTTGTTGCTTTTCCAGATATATTCATGGCACACGGGTACATGCATGGCACAAGCCCATGGAGCTCCAGGTACATGCATAGCACATGCCCACCAAGCTCCAGGGACATGAGTGGCACATGCCCACAGAGTTCAAGATACATGCATGGCACATGCCCATGGAACCCAAAGTATATGCACAGCACATGCACCAGAGCTCCAGGAACATGCATAGCACACACCCATGGTGCTCTAGGTCCATGCATGGCACACACAGAGGTATGGACACAGACGTCACACGCAGAGACACGCATGGCACATGCCTAGAGATGGGCACTTGTGTGATACAAGCGCACAGGTACACACGTGGCACACGGGCAGCACACCTGCGCCCACAGGCCTGGCATATATGTACCAACGGGCACGCACATAGCACACAGGCCTCGTGTCGACAGCCTTCCCCAGAGCGAGAGCCACATGCCGAGCGCACAAATGATTGGCCATGCGGGGCACATGCGGGGCAGACTCATGACACACGTGGGGAGGGGACTGGCACAGCGTGGGGCACGCGAACACAGGCACAAGCCCAGGCCATGTGCACGTGGCTGTGGAACCGCACCGGGCTGGGGCCGTTAGTACAGGCACAAACCCAGCCCATGGACAGTTCAGCTGCATGGCGTTCACTGTGCTGAGAGCGAACCCAGGGGCCCAAGCCCTGTCTAGTCCCTGTGCCCCAGTCATAGCAGCTGCCGTGGGGCAGGGAGAGCAGACCCTGGGCCCCTTGATGGATCAGGGGAATCCCCCGGGTACGTGCAGAGACGCAGCGACCATCAGGGCTAGCCAGAGGGAGCCAGTTCCTGCCCTTCCCTGGGGACTCGCATGTGAACCACTGCCCCCTGCTGAACGGTTGGAGCAGCTGAGTTGTGTGTCACAGTCTCTATACAGCAGAGGGGAAGTCTCCTTTTGGAGTCTGGCTTTTGGATCGGGAGGGCCCATGCTTTGAGCCCTACAGCTGAGAAATCTGGAACAACCGCAGCGGAAATCCTGGATCTGCTGCAACTGCGGCACATCCGCCCCCCGCCCCTGGTCACTCGGAGCTCTGCTCACCCCTGGACCGTCACAAGGGAGCTTCACCTCCACCCTCCTAAGGGAGGCTGCAGTGATGGGGCAGAGCCTGGTGTCCGGGCGGGGCGGGGGCAGGCTGGCCCGTGGCTTTCCTCCCCCATCTCCCCATCCCCGGGGATCCTCTCTAGAGACACCCCCAGAGGTCTCCCCTGTGGCCATTGGTGGGGCCGTGAGCACCTGCCGGGCGGTGGAGACCCCAGCGGAGCGAAATGGGTCTGAGTCCATCCCGGTCACAGTGCGAACGCGCCTGGTCTGAGGCAGCAGCCGAGGTTCTTGCTGGAGAGACCTTCCTGCCTGCTTCCCAGGGTGAGAACCAGCCGGGGATCAAATCTAGAAAGAACCAGAAGGCCTCTGAGCCAGGCTGGAGGGGCCAGTGGCCTCCCAGAAGCTCAGATGTTACCGCAGGACCTGTGGGGTTCTTGGGCGACCACGCGCCGACCTGGGACGAGCCACCGAGGGCTCCCCACAGATCCGTCCCCATCGCTCTGGTCACAGCACCCGCGTGAGCCTGTGTTTGCCCCTTGCCAGCGCCCAGCCCCCTCCCCCCCGAGCGGGCTTTCCGGGCTGCCTCCCTGCTCCCCGCAGTTACCCCACAACGCTCAGCAGGCAAGAGCCCCTCTCCCCACCCTGTAGGGCCGGTGGCCACCCAGGCCTGAGCCAGCGGGAGCGCTAGGACGCCCGCTGATTGCTGAGGCTGGAGAGGGAGCTGGAGCGGATCCCAGCGGGAGATGGTGGAGCAGCGGGGCGCTGGTGGCTGGAGTGGCGCTGCCTCACGCTCTCCCAGAGGGATTCCGAGGGGCCTGAGCACACGCCGCATGGATGGTCTGGCCCCAGCGCCCCAGGGCTGGCAGGATCCGCCCGTGCCCTGCCAGGTCAGTCTAGGAGTGACGCACGCAGGGCGACTCAGCGGCCCTCCTGCAGCCTTTCTGTGCAGCCAGTCTCGGCACTTGGCCTTGCAGCTGCCCGTTGGCGAACCGTTCCCAGAGCGTCGTGAGGGGAGGGTCCGCAGGGCTCAGCTCAGGCACCGGGTCTGTTCACCAGCGATATCGGCACAGAGCGCGCGTCGTACGTTTGCAGGGGGCGGCGAGGGCTTTGGACGGTGGGTCAGTTCAGAAGGATCTGGACACACCAGAGCAATGGTCTGAGGCCAACAGGATGACGTTTATTACAGACAAATGCAAAGTGCTCCTCTTAGGGAGGAACAATCCATGGGAACAGCATGGGAAGTGACTGCCTAGGAAGGAGCCCTGCAGAAAGGGATCTAGGGGTCAGAGAGGACCACAAGCTACATACGAGTCAACAGTGGGACGATGTTGCAAAACAAGCAAACCTGATTCTGGGCTGCATGAACAGGAGTGTTGTGAGCAAGACACGAGGAGTCGTTCTCCGGCTCTACTCTGCGCTGACTAGGCCTCAGCTGGAGGGTTGGGTCCAGTTCTTGGTGCTGCATTGCAGGAAAGATGCGGAGAAATTGGAGAGGGTCCAGAGAAGAGCAACAAGAATGATTAAGGTCTAGAGAACATGGCCTATGGAGGGAAAGCTGAAGGAACTGGGTTGGTTTAGTTTGGAAAGGAGAGGACTGAGAGGAGACGTGATAGTGGTTTTCAAGTACCTAAAAGGATGTTAGAGAATCACCAACTGAAATGAACAGGCAGCAGGTTTAAAACAAAGCAAAGGAAGTTTTTCTTCACCCAACGCACAGTCAACCTATGGAACTCCTTGCTAGAGGACATTGTGAAGACTAGGACTTTAACAGGACCTGGGGATTAAAGTGGATGAGAAGCTGGATATAAGTCAACAGTGTGTCTTGGTAGCTAATGGCATATTAGGGGCATTAGGAGGAGCATTGCCAGCAGTTCCGGAGATGTGATTATTCCCCTTTATTCAGCTCTGGTGAAGCCACATCTGGAGTATTGTGTCCAGTTCTGCCCCCCCCCCCCCCTACAGAAAGGATGTGGACGCACTGGAGAGGGTCCAGCAGAGGGCGACCAAAATGATTCGGGGGCTGGAGAGCGTGACCTATGAGAGGCTGAGGGATTTGGGCTTCTTTAGTCTGCAGAAGAGCAGAGCGAGGGGGGATTTGAGAGCAGCCGTCAGCTCCCTGAAGGGGGGTTCCAAAGAGGCTGGAGAGAGGCAGTGGGGGCAGGTGGCAGAAAAGGAGCAATGGGCTCAAATTGTGGTGGGGGAGGTCCAGGTTGGATATTAGGAAAAAGGATTTCCCTAGGAGGGCGGGAAGCGCTGGGCTGGGTTCCCTAGGGAGGGGGTGGAATCTCCATCCCTCGAGGTGTTTAAGTCTCGGCTTGACACAGCCCTGGCTGGGAGGATGGAGTTGGGGTGGGTCCTGCCTTGGGCAGGGGCTGGACTCGGTGACTCCCGAGGTCTCTGCCTGTCCTAGGATGCTATGAACAGGGTTCAGAACAGAGCTGGCTAGATTCCTGGCAGTTGGGTCCGTCAATGGCTGCCAGCCAGGCTGGGGAGGGATGGGGTCCCTGGCCTCTGTGTCACTGGAAACACATGACGGGAGGGATCCCGTGAGGATTCCCTGGTCTGTTCCCTCCCTCTGGGCACCTGGCGCTGGCTGCTGTGGGCAGACAGGACACTGGGCCAGATGGACCTTTGGTCTGACCCCGTCTGGCCGCTCTGATGTTCTTATGTGCAAGGAGGAGAGAGAAAAATTGTTCTTGGCCTCTGAGGACAGGACAAGCAGCAAGGGGCTTAAACTGCAGCAAGGGAGCTTCAGGTTGGACATTAGGAAAAACTTCCTGCCTGTCCGGGTGGTGAAACACTGGAATGAATTGCCTGGGGGTTGTGGAATCTCCCTCCTTGGAGATGTCACAGAGCAGGTTGGACAGACCCTGCTGGGGACGGTCTAGACGGTTCTGGGTCCTGCCGCGAGGGCAGGGGACGGGACTCGATGCCTCCCGAGGTCTCATCCGGTTCCTGTGTTCCATGGCTCTAGTCTAAGAGCATCCACACATAGGCCATGTCTGTACACACGCGTCACCCCCCCAGCTGCTCCTCCTGTCGGCGTGAAAGGCCATCTCCGGGAGCGGTGGGCCTGGTGGCCAGTCTGCGGGCACTTGTGTCACTCGGCGGCAGGACACCCACCCCGTGCAGCGCACGGCACGGGCTGTGATGCCGACAGCCGCAGAGCCCGAGGGGGAAGGTGTGTGAAGGGTAACGGCCCCTCTGCTTCAGGGCGTGAGCCAGTCCCTGACTGGCCTGGAAAGGGCTTTCTCCTGGGGTAGGCCATGCCGTCATCCTGCACCCTGGGGCTTCCATGGGATCGGCTGCTCATGGCCGTGCCGGGGGAAAAGGCGGGAGAGGGGCCCCTGGGTCCCTCCCCCTACAGGATTATAAATAGCAGGGCACCGATTGTGGGTTGGGAACCGCGCTGCCCGGCAGGTGAGTCACCCCGTCCTCCGGGCCGTCACCCAGCCAGCCAGACACCTGCAGCCAGCGGCTCGAGGCTGCAGCCCACACCGGCTCGTCCAGTGAGGTCAGCTCTGTTCCAAACTTCTCCAGCCCCAGTGCTCTCCCCTCATCTTTCCTTGCTGGACCCCCCCTCTCTCCTCCAGTTTCCCCTTCTCCCACCGTCCCTCACCCCCTTCTTTTTCTCAACTCCAGCTGTTGCTTTTCTTTTGAGTTCCTTTTGGAATCACCTTTGGTAACGCACAGTATAATTCATGCCCAACAGGCCCTGCTGGTGTGTTTTGTTTTCTTTCTTTCTTTCTTTCTTTCTTTCTTTCTTTCTTTCTTTCTTTCTTTCTTTCTTTCTTTCTTTCTTTCTTTCTTTCTTTCTTTCTTAGCGTGTGAGCAATTTTTAGAAGTTTTTTGCTGCTTTTTTAAAACCCCAAAACTTACAAAAACTCCATTTCTCATTTCTCTTCTCACTTTTTTCCCCCCTTCTTTCGTTTGTTTTTTCTTTTGGTTTGTTTTCTTCTCCTCCGTTGGTTTCTCGATGCCCCTCTTCCCGTCCTCCCTTCCGTGGCTGTTGCTTTTTCTCCTCCCCTCCCTCCATTATTTCCCCTTCTTTGGTTCCTTCACCTGCCAACACCCCCGCCTTCTTTTCACCTCCTCTGTGTGTCACCTTCCCTGCCCCTCTCAACTCCCCTGCCCTTTCTGTCTCTTCTTGGTTAATTTTCCTTGTATATTTTCTTTTTGATTTCCTTTGTTTCAATTTTCGTGTAGGGTAGTAGTTCTGTAAGTGGCAGTCCGGTCCTCTCAACATCCGGCACCAGTACTCCGAGGCGAGGACGCCGCCAGCTCCCACAGACCCCTTCTACGCCCCGGCCACACGTGTCCTATTCCCCCGTGGTCCGTAAGGTCATCAGTACAGGCCCCCCGCCGCAGCAGTACCCCGCGCCGAGACGCTACCCCTCACTTCCTGCTGAGCCCCTGGCGGCGGAGCGGCCCGGCCGATCGCCTGCCGTGGAGAGACACACAGTGCCGCCACGGAACGATTCGCCCCGAGCCTACCGCCACGCCAGCAGCCGGTGGTCAGCGCCCCACGTCTCCGAGCCTCACCCGGGACCCCGGCATGGCGGCAGTGGTTATTACCGGAGCCCGGATTACCCCGTGCCCCCCAGCGAGGAAACCTTCTATGAGACCACACACGTCAGCAGCTCAGGGCGTTCGCCCAGGACTTCCCGGGCGGGTGGTGGCGCTTCACCCTCCAGGCCTGGGCGGCGACTTCCTAACGGATATTACGACTCCCATGGAGCAGCCCGGCCACGCTCCTGTCAAGGACTGCATGAACCCTCGAGCGAAACTGACGAAGATGACTGCTGCTAACCTGGAAGCGGTTTGACACGCACGCACACTCGCCACACACACACACATGCTGGAGAGAGACGACATTGCCAGACTGGGGGTGGGGGAAGGAAAAGCACACAGAAATCACACCAATCCGCCCGACGGGGGGAGAGGGCATCTGGAGAGAGACCGAGCGCTCGCATCGCAGAGAAGGGAGTGACTGTGGTTGGAGGGGCTTTCTCGGGGTGGGGGAGCGGGTTTTGGGGTGGGGGAGGACAGGGACCGAAGGGATCTACGGACCAGAGCATGTTTATCTTTTACAGATCAAGTTGTGTGTGGTGGTTCGGGGGGGACGTGGGAGGAGGGGGGGAACCAACCAGTTCAGAATCTAAAGAAGATTAAAAAAGCACCAGGGGAAGGGACTCCAGTG
This sequence comes from Pelodiscus sinensis, assembly GCF_052426305.1. Lineage (NCBI taxonomy): Eukaryota > Metazoa > Chordata > Testudines > Trionychidae > Pelodiscus > Pelodiscus sinensis. Next base: position 2,726,314 of record NC_143082.1, read on the forward strand.
AGTCCAAGAGGCCTCGGGGAGCTGGTCCAACATACAGCAGCCGCCTGTGGCTCTGAGACACGCCCGGTTTCCTTGGGTGCTTGGCATGGCTGGGTGGGGTGCTGGGATGTGACTCTCCACCCTCACTCAAGAAGTTTTGACAAAAATTCCACGCCAAAAACAACAGCAACGAATCTTGACAAAAGTCAGTAAAAAGGAGGGGGGGAGAGACAAAAGTATTTTTTTCTGAATGTCTATTGATGAGTTTTATCATCTCAACTTACCTGGTTCACTTCAAAACAAGTTTGTGGCCTGCCATTTTGAAGGACACGCACGTGCACAACCCCGACACACACACACACACACACACACACACACACACACAAAGGAGTGCTTGCTGGTTATACCAAACCCTAATTATTACTGCCTGCGGAAATAAATAAACAGAAAACCCACAAACACAAAAAAAAAGAGAGAGAGAGAGAAGGAAATAAAACTAAACAGAAGGGGAAAAAAGACAAAAATAGTAATTTGGGGAGGAAGCATTTTTCTTCCGACATTTTGGTCCTGCTTGAAACTAACAAAACCGAAAACAGGTCAAAAGAAAAAAAAAAGTCCTTTGCTTCTTTTCCTTTTTCCTACTTTGTTTGAGAAAAAAAAATTAAAAGAAAAAAAAACTGTGGGATTGGGACTGTGGAATATTGCATGAGAAAACTAACAAAAAAAGCGTTAAAAGAAACAAATGAGAAAAAAGACAAAAAACCCTAAAAAAATTAAAAAAGGAATTTTTGATTGAAATGTTCTTGGTGTGAAATGCTCTGAGAGTTTGCTCTTTCCCCAGACAGCCCAGGGAGGCGGCTCTTCCTGCCCCCCCAGGAAAGGTCCAGCAATGGGGGTGTCCCCCCACCTCAGGCTCACAGAAAACGGCTCCCTCTGTGAGAGCAAAGGAAACCTTGAAAATGTGGCCCCTGGTGTGCACCTGAGCACGCTGCCAGCCTGAACACGGCCCCAGCCCAGCCCTGAGCAGGGTTGAGCAGGCTCCCACTGGCACAACCGACACAATCCGTCCTGTTTGGGTCGCAGGGCCCCACGTGCCGGGTTCTGTACGTTAGTTACTGTGCTAGGGTGGAGTCCAAGCACCCCAGCCATGGCCCGGGTGCCGCTGTGCTCATCTGTGAGCAAACAGCCATCCCTGGGTGCAGGCTGCCCTGGGCCACTTGCAGCCGTCCTCAGTGGCCAGTCGTTTGGCCAAGGCCTACAGCAGATGTGGGGCTCCCTGCCGCCTGCAGGGCTCAGCGACCGGAGGCTTGGGACCAGCTGCCTAAAGGACACCAGGTACCTGGTGGGCCAGGGGACAGCGCTCCGGGCAGGACCTCTTGAAGTAGAACAAATGGGAGAAGCTGGACAGAATCCTCCTATGGATGCTCATGAGCCATCCAACCCATCTGCCATTCGTCCTGTAGGGAATTATCCACCCAGCTCCATCCCCCCTGCAGATCCATCCACCTTCTCCATCCACCCTGCAGATCCATCCGCCTTCTCCATCCCCCCTGCAGATCCATCTGCCTTCTCCATCCCCCCTGCAGATCCATCCGCCTTCTCCATCCCCCCTGCAGATCCATCCGCCTTCTCCATCCACCCTGCAGATCCATCCGCCTTCTCCATCCCCCCTGCAGATCCATCTGCCTTCTCCATCCCCCCTGCAGATCCATCCGCCTTCTCCATCCCCCCTGCAGATCCATCCGCCTTCTCCATCCACCCTGCAGATCCATCCGCCTTCTCCATCCCCCCTGCAGATCCATCTGCCTTCTCCATCCGCCTTCTCCATCCCCCCTGCAGATCCATCCACCTTCTCCATCCACCCTGCAGATCCATCCGCCTTCTCCATCCCCCCTGCAGATCCATCCGCCTTCTCCATCCCCCCTGCAGATCCATCCGCCTTCTCCATCCCCCCTGCAGATCCATCCGCCTTCTCCATCCACCCTGCAGATCCATCCGCCTTCTCCATCCCCCCTGCAGATCCATCTGCCTTCTCCATCCACCCTGCAGATCCATCTGCCTTCTCCATCCCCCCTGCAGATCCATCCGCCTTCTCCATCCACCCTGCAGATCCATCCGCCTTCTCCATCCCCCCTGCAGATCCATCCGCCTTCTCCATCCCCCCTGCAGATCCATCCGCCTTCTCCATCCACCCTGCAGATCCATCCGCCTTCTCCATCCCCCCTGCAGATCCATCCGCCTTCTCCATCCCCCCTGCAGATCCATCCGCCTTCTCCATCCCCCCTGCAGATCCATCCGCCTTCTCCATCCCCCCTGCAGATCCATCCGCCTTCTCCATCCCCCCTGCAGATCCATCCGCCTTCTCCATCCCCCCTGCAGATCCATCTGCCTTCTCCATCCCCCCTGCAGATCCATCTGCCTTCTCCATCCCCCCTGCAGATCCATCTGCCTTCTCCATCCCCCCTGCAGATCCATCCGCCTTCTCCATCCCCCCTGCAGATCCGTCCACCTTCTCCATCCCCCCTGCAGATCCATCCGCCTTCTCCATCCCCCCTGCAGATCCATCCGCCTTCTCCATCCCCCCTGCAGATCCATCTGCCTTCTCCATCCCCCCTGCAGATCCATCCGCCTTCTCCATCCCCCCTGCAGATCCATCCGCCTTCTCCATCCCCCCTGCAGATCCATCCGCCTTCTCCATCCCCCCTGCAGATCCATCCGCCTTCTCCATCCCCCCTGCAGATCCATCTGCCTTCTCCATCCCCCCTGCAGATCCATCCGCCTTCTCCATCCCCCCTGCAGATCCATCCGCCTTCTCCATCCCCCCTGCAGGTCCATCCGCCTTCTCCATCCCCCCTGCAGATCCATCTGCCTTCTCCATCCCCTCTGCAGATCCATCTGCCTTCTCCATCCCCCCTGCAGATCCATCCGCCTTCTCCATCCACCCTACAGATCCATCCGCCTTCTCCATCCCCCTGCAGATCCATCCGCCTTCTCCATCCCCCTGCAGATCCATCCGCCTTCTCCATCCCCCCTACAGATCCATCCGCCTTCTCCATCCCCCTGCAGATCCATCCGCCTTCTCCATCCCCCCTACAGATCCATCCGCCTTCTCCATCCCCCCTGCAGATCCGTCCACCTTCTCCATCCCCCCTGCAGATCCATCCGCCTTCTCCATCCCCCTGCAGATCCGTCCACCTTCTCCATCCCCCCTGCAGATCCATCCGCCTTCTCCATCCGCCCCCCTACAGATCCATCCGCCTTCTCCATCCCCCCTACAGATCCATCCGCCTTCTCCATCCGCCCCCCTACAGATCCATCCACCTTCTCCATCCCCCCTACAGATCCATCCGCCTTCTCCATCCCCCCTGCAGATCCATCCGCCTTCTCCATCCCCCTGCAGATCCGTCCACCTTCTCCATCTGCCCCCTACAGATCCATCCGCCTTCTCCATCCGCCCCCCTACAGATCCATCCGCCTTCTCCATCCCCCCTGCAGATCCGTCCACCTTCTCCATCCCCCCTACAGATCCATCCGCCTTCTCCATCCGCCCTACAGATCCATCCGCTTTCTCCATCCCCCCTGCAGATCCGTCCGCCTTCTCCATCTGCCCCCTACAGATCCATCCGCCTTCTCCATCCGCCCCCCTACAGATCCATCCGCCTTCTCCATCCACCCTGCAGATCCATCCGCCTTCTCCATCCGCCCCCCTACAGATCCATCCGCCTTCTCCATCCACCCTGCAGATCCATCCGCCTTCTCCATCCCCCCTGTGGCCTGGGAAAGGGGCCTTGTCGCTGTGAGTTCACATCCCAGCGTGGCCAGGCCATGCAGGGCCAAGCTGGGTCATGCAGGCGTCTCCAGCTCCCTTGGAGCAGCGAGCCAGGGCTGGGGCTGTAGTTCACCTGGTAACACAGGCCTGGCTTTTCTGTCCTTCAGGGTGTTAGGTGGTGTGACGGACTGGGCCATGTCTGGGCACAGCTGAGGGCGTCCGCTCAGGGCGAATTGCTCAACTTCGGGGCTCCTTACAGCCCCCAGACTGGTGACCTCTCCGAACAGGCCACAAACCAGTCCCACGGAGCGCTTCAGCTGCCTGCCTGAAGCCTCACGAGCAAAACCCCTCCGACACCCCAGCAATATCCGTGCCCCAGATGGCCCTGGGCCTCATACACAGGTGGGGGGTCCTAGCACCCAATCCCACCTACCCCGAACAAGTTCTGTCCGGTTCCAAGAAACCAGCCACAGATCCCTGGTCAATTTACCCTTTGGACCTTACCCACAAATCACGCTGGGCCAATCCTTTAGAATCTAACAACTAAAGGTTTATTATCACAAGAAAGAAAAGCATGAGAGTGAGGTTGCTAAAGAATCATACGTTACATGCATCGAATCTCCGAGTCCTCGATGCAGGCTCTAGCAGAGATGTTACAGCTGCTGGTTTAAAAGTCCTTGTTGCACATCCTAGAATCAGGATGGGTTCACAGGTCTTTCCGGCTCTTTGATCCCTGCAATGCTGCCTCTGGGATGAAGTGCTGAGCTGAGAACAAAAATGGAGACCACCACATGGCCTATTTATACATCCTTCCTGGTCTCTTCTTGGCTATAGCAGGTCACCTGGTCCATCTTATTCCTGTGTGGCCTGCTGGTAGCCCTTAGTTCTGAGTCACCACTCATTCTTTAGGTGTGTCCTTGGCCCATTGAGAGCTCTCGCTGATTAGCATGTCTATAGGCCGGGCCCTGCCCAATGCTCAACCACATGCAGGGAAATATTCAGTATCCATACAAGTACATGCTTATAATTGCACACCCAGACATTATACAAACACATGATCGGCGTACACAGGATTAGCAGACAGTAAGCTTCTATTCAATACCTCACATGGCCCCCTTCTATACCATTTTTGGGGCCAACACCCCCACCTATGGGTGCAGCAGCGACCTGGCTGCTCCCCTCAAATTTGGTAACGTGACAGGTGGCTAGAGCCAAAGGGGTGACGTTCTTCCTGAGGTACGTGAGGAAGTCAGACACCGGGAAGAATCACAAGGAGGACCGAGCAACAAAGAAGGACCCCAATTCGGATGGAGAAGGAAGGGCGAGCAACTGGCTAGCGGAGGTGTTTGTACACCAATGCAAGAAGCCTGGGAAACAAACAGGAAGAACTGGAGGCCCTGGCCCAGTCGAAGAACTATGATTTGATTGGAATATCAGAGACTCGGTGGGCTGGCTCGCATGACTGGAGCGCTGGCATGGAAGGGTGTAGACTGTTCAGGAAGAACAGGCAGGGGAGAAAAGGAGGAGGTGTTGCACTGTATGTAAGAGAGCAGTAGCATTGCTTGGAGCTCCAGTATTTAGAGGGAGAAAAGATTGTTGAGAGTCTATGGGTTAAGTTTAGAGGTGGAAGCAACAGGGGGGTGTTGTGCTTGGTGTCTGCTATAGATGCCAGATCAGGTGGATGAGGTAGAGGAGGCTTTCTTCGGACAATTGAGAGACGCTTCCAGATCACAGGCCCTGGTTCTCGTAGGAGACTTTAAACCCACTGACATCTGTTGGGAGACCAATACAGCAGGACACAGACAATCCAGGAAGTTTTTGGAGACTGTTGGGGATAACTTCTTGGTACAAGTGCTGAAGGAACCGACCAGGGGCCGTGTGCAGCTTTACAAGCTGCTCACGAACAGGGAGAAACTAGTAGGGGAAGTGGAGTGGGTGACAACCTGGGAAGCAGTGATCATGAGATGGTAGATTTCAGGATCCTGACCAAAGGAAGAAAGGAGAGTGCTTTCAGAAGAGCAGACTTTGCCTCCCGCAGAGAACTGATGGGCAGGATTCCTTGGGATGCTTACGCGAAGGGGAAAGGAGTCCAGGAGAGCTGGCAGTATTTTAAAGGAGCCTTATTAAAGTCACAGGAAGAAACCATCCCAATGTGCAGCAAGAGAAGCAAATATGGTAGGTGACCAGACTGGCTCACCAGGGACATCCTTGGGGAGCTTAAACACAAAAAGGAAGCTGACAAGAAATGGAAACTTGGGCAGATGACGAGGGAGGAGTAGAATTATATTGCTCGAGAATGCAGGCGAGTTCTCAGGAAGGTGAAAGCGCAACTGGAATTGCAGCTGGCCAGTGATGGGAAGGGGAACAAGAAAGGTTTCTACAGGCATGTTAATAATAAGAGGGTGATCAGAGAGGGGGTGGGGCCCTTACTGGATGAGAGAGGTAACCTAGTGACAGATGATGGGAAAAGCTGAAGCACTCAATGCTTTCTTTGCCTCTGTCTTCACAAACAAGGTCAGCTCCCAGACACATGCACTAGGCAAGAGTATGGGAAGGAGGTGGCCAGCCCGTGGTGGGTAAAGAACAGATTAGGAACTACTTAGAAAAGCTAAACGTACATAAATCCATGGGCCCCGATTTAATGCATCCGAGGGCACTGAGGGAGTTGGCAAATGTCCTTGTGGAGCCTTTGGCCATTATCTTTGAAAACTCGTGGTGATTGGGAGAGATCCCGGATGATTGGAAAAAGGCAAATACAGTGCCCAGCTTTAAAAAAGGGAAGAAGGATGATCCAGGGAACTACAGACCAGTCAGCCTTATCTCAGTCCCTGGAAAAATCATGGAGGGGATCCTCAGGGAATCCATTTTGAAGCACTTGGAAGAGGAGAAGGTGATCAGGAATAGTCAACATGGATTCACCAAGGGCAAGTCATGTGTGACCAATCTGATTAGCTTCTATGATGAGGTACCTGGCTCTGTGGGCATGGGAAAGTCAGTGGATGTGATATACTTTGACTTCAGCAAAGCTTTTGATACGGTCTCCCACAATATTCTTGCCAGCAAGTTAAGGGAGTATGGATTGGATAAACGGACGGTAAGATGGATAGAGAGCTGCCTAGACTGTTGGCCCAACAGGTAGTGATCATAGAATCATAGAGCTGGCAGAGACCTCAGGAATGATCAAGTCCAACCCCCTGCCCAAGGCAGGACCAATCCCAATTCAATCAACCCAGCCAGGGCTTTGTCAAGCCAAAACTTAAACACCTCTAGGGATGGAGACTCCACCACTTCCCTAGGGAACCCATCCCAGGGCTTCACCACCCGCCTAGTGAAATAGTTATTCCTAATATCCAACCTGGACCTCTCCCACTGTCACTTGAGACCATTGCTCCTTGTTCTACCATCCGTCACTACTGAGAACAGCCTCTCTCCATCCTCTTTGGAACCTCCCTTCAGGAAGTTGAAGGCTGCTCTCAAATCCCCCCTCACTCTTCTCTTCTGCAGACTAAATAGACCAACTCCCTCAGCCTCTCCTCGTAGGTCATATGCTCCAGCCCCTTAATCATTTTGGTCGCCCTCCACTGGACCCTCTCCTGTGCATTCACATCTCTCCTGTAATTGGGGACCCAGAACTGGACAAAATACTCCAGGCCTGTGCCTAGACTGGCAAGTTTTTCTGCAAAATCATCTGCTTTTGCGGAAAAACTTGCCAGCTGTCTACACTGGCTGCTTGAATTTCCGCAAGAACACTGACCATCTCATGTAAGATCGTCAATGTTCTTGTGGAAATACTGTGCTGCTCCCGTTGGGGCAAAAGCCCTCTTGCGCAAATCATTTGTGCAAGAGGGCCAGTGTAGACAGCACAGGACTGTTTTGCGCAAAAAAGCCCCGATGGCTAAAATGGTGATTGGGGCTTTTTTGCGCAAAAGCGCGTCTAGATTGGCCAAAGACGCTTTTCTGCAAAAAGTGCTTTTCCGGAAAAGCGTCCTGCCAATCTAGACGCGCTTTCCCAAAAATGCTTTTAACGGAAAAGTTTTCCGTTAAAAGCCTTTCCGGAAAATCATCCAGTGTAGACGTAGCCCAGATGTGGTCTCACCAGAGCTGAATAAAGATGAATAATCACATCTCTGGATCTGCGGGCAATGCTCCTCTTAAGGCACCCTAATGCGCCATTAGCCTTCTTGGCTACAAGGGCATATTGTTGACTCATTTCCTGCTTCTCATCCACTGTAACCCCCAGGTCCTTTTCTGCAGGACTGCTACTTAGCCAGTGGGTCCCCAGCCTGTATCAATACTTGGGATTCTTCCGTCCCAAGGGCAGGACTCTACACTTGTCCTTGTTGAACCTCATCAGAATTCTTGTGGCCCAATCCTCCAATTTGCCTAAGTCACTCTGGACTCTATCCCTTCCCTCCAGCGTATCTCCCTCTCCCCCTAGCTTAGTGTCATCAATGGCTCGATGTCAGGTTGGCCGTCAGTTTCTAGCGGGGTGCCCCAAGGGTTGGTTCTTGGACCAGTTTTGTTCAACATCTTTATTAATGACCCGGATGAGGGGATGGGTTGCATCCTCAGCAAGTTTGCGGACGTCACCACACTAGAGGGAGAGGTAGCTACGCTGGAGGGCAGGGACAGGGTCCAGACTGACCTGGATAGATCAGAGGATTGGGCCAAAAGAAATCTGATGAGGTTCAACAAGGACAAGTGCAGAGTCCTGCCCTTGGGATGGCAGAATCCCAGGCATTGGTACAGGCTGGGGACTGACTAGCTAAGCAGCAGTTCTGCAGAACAAGCCCTGGGGATTCCAGTGGATGAGAAGCAGAGAGAAGTCAGCAGGGCGCCCTTGTAGCCAAGAAGGCCAATGGCATATTAGGGGCATTAGGAGGAGCATGGCCAGCAGACCCAGAGATGTGATTATTCCCCTTTATTCGGCTCTGGGGAGGCCACACCTGGACTCTTATGTCCAGTTCTGGCCCCCCCACTATAGAAAGAATGTGGACGCATTAGAGAGGGTCCAGTGGAGGGCGACCACAATGATTATGGGGCTGGAGAGCGTGACCTTTCAGCAGAGACTGAGGGATTTGGGTTTGTGTAGTCTGCAGGAGAGCAGAGTGAGGGGGGATTTGAGAGCAGCCGTCAGCTCCCTGAAGGGGGGCTCCAAAGAGGCTGGAGCGAGGCTGTTCTCAGTGGGGGCGGATGGCAGAACGAGGAGCGATGGGCTCAAGTTGCAGGGGGAGGTCTAGGTTGGACATTAGGAAAAACTATTTCCCTAGGCGGGTGGGGAAGCGCTGGGCTGGGTTAGGGAGGGGGTGGAATCTCCATCCCTCCAGGTGTTTAAGTCTCGGCTTGACCACGCCCTGGCCGGGTTGATTGAGTTGGGATTGGTCCTGCCTTGGGCAGGGGCTGGACTTGATCATTCCTGAGGTCTCTGCCAGCTCTATGGTTCTATGATTCTAAGTTGGGCCCCCAGGATGCTCGTCCCAGCTCTGGGAGGGGAGTGGTGGCTAGTGGTTGGAGTGGAAGCCAGGATGCCTGGATACTAAATGGGGCTGCCCACAGCATCAGTGACCAAGAGTAACCCTGGCCTTCCTGCCCACGCTTTAACCTGCCGCTCAGTGTGGGGAGAGCTGGGGGCCCAAGTCCAGCTCAGCGCCCTCAGCAGCCGGCCTGGTCCCCGCCCCACATGCAGGGCTGGCCTCGGGCTGGAGCCCTGAGCCACGGCTGAGGGAACTGCAGCCTCCGAGGGAGAAACCGAGGCCCGGGGAGGATAAGTGACGGGACCTCGGCTACAGGGTGAGGCTGTGGCAGAGCAGCGCATGGCCTGTCAGCCCTCCTCCCTGCCCGACCTACCATTGGCTGGCAGGGCGGGAGCCGTGGGGGTGGGCAGCCCGGGGCCTGCAGCATCAGTGGCGCAAGGGAGGAGACTCCGGGAGTCCTGAGACCCCGCCCCCGCCAGAGCCGGGACGAGAACACATCGCGGCCGCCAGGTGGCGCTGCCTGCCGAGCGCTCCCCTCCCCCGCCCCCTGCCGGAGCCCACGGGGCTCGCAGGACTCATGAAAATGACCCCCCCCCCCCAGCTCAGGGTCGCTTCCAGAGACCCAACCTCAGAGGAGAGACCAGGGCGGGGGGCAGGGGCTGTGGGGTGGGAGTGAGGGGCACTGGCAGGGCGGGGGGGCAGGGCTGGCAGGGGCTGTGGGGTGGGAGCGAGGGGCACTGGCAGGGCGGGGGGGCAGGGCTGGCAGGGGCTGTGGGGTGGGAGTGAGGGGCACTGGCAGGGCGGGGGGGCAGGGCTGGGCTGGCAGGGGCTGTGGGGTGGGAGCGAGGGGCACTGGCAGGGGCTGTGGGGTGGGAGTGAGGGGCACTGGCAGGGCGGGGGGGCAGGGCTGGGCTGGGAGGGGCTGTGGGATGGGAGCGAGGGGCACTGGCAGGGCAAGGGGGCAGGGCTGGGCTGGCAGGGGCTGTGGGGTGGGAGCGAGGGGCACTGGCAGGGCGAGGGGACAGGGCTGGGCTGGCAGGGGCTGTGGGGTGGGAGCGAGGGGCACTGGCAGGGGCTGTGGGGTGGGAGTGAGGGGCACTGGCAGGGCGGGGGGGCAGGGCTGGGCTGGCAGGGGCTGTGGGGTGGGAGTGAGGGGCACTGGCAGGGGCTGTGGGGTGGGAGTGAGGGGCACTGGCAGGGCGGGGGGGCAGGGCTGGGCTGGCAGGGGCTGTGGGGTGGGAGCGAGGGGCACTGGCAGGGGCTGTGGGGTGGGAGTGAGGGGCACTGGCAGGGCGGGGGGGCAGGGCTGGGCTGGCAGGGGCTGTGGGGTGGGAGTGAGGGGCACTGGCAGGGGCTGTGGGGTGGGAGTGAGGGGCACTGGCAGATCAGGGTCTTGAAACACTTTGGAAGGGGGTAGTAACTCACCAAAGGTTACATGGAGAAGCTGTGGCAGAGCCAGAACCCAGGCGTCTTGGCACCAACCCTCCCCCTCACTCTAACCACTGGATCCCACTCCCCACCAAGGGGTAGCATAACCCGAGACTCCTGGCGCCCAGCCCCCCCCCCATCACAGCTCAGCCCTCCCCCCCCCCCCCCCCCCCCCCCCCTCCACCAAGGGCCGGATTTCACTCTCTAAACCCCGGAAGGAGGAAGTGGAACCGGAGTCTCCGCTGTTCCCTGGTACCCACCCACCCATGGCCTGAGTGACCCCCCCCTTGCAGGCAGGGCCCCGCTCAGCCCCACACCAGAGAGCCCTCCCTGGGGAGAAACCAGCCCCCCCCCCCCTTCGCTCTACTAGAAAGGCCTTTGGGGAAGTGCCACCCTAGTGCCCTGGGTGTGAGGTGCGGGGGGGGGGGGGGCTGGGGATGGGCATGTAGAGACCTGAGTCCCCCCCATCCAAAGGGGGCTCACAGCCCAGCACTCCAACTACAGAGCCATGGTGGGGGGGGGTCCAGGCAGCCCCATGTCTGGCCTGGAGGTGCCAAGATTCCCCATGGAGCTGGGCAGAGCTGAGCGGTGCCATGGGGGTGGCTGTGCCTTTAAGAGGGAGAGCATCTGCCCCCCCCCCCCGAGTTTATTTTAACCATGGAGACGTATTTCTGGTGCCGCTTCCACTTCCCTGTTCCCTGCTAGGTGGGGCAGACGGGGCCATGGGCCGCGTAACCGGGCGGGGGGGGCCCCACACCATCTCCTCCCCTCTCCAGTGCCGCTGCCTCTCGTCTCCCAGGCCCCAACGCTCTGTGGGGCACGGTCCAGCCCGGCCCAGGCTGACCTAGATTGCTCACTGCCTAGTGGTGAGAGCAGGGCAGGGCAGGCCGCCCTCCCCATTCCCACACTGGGGCCAGGGCGCGGCCCGGAACAGCCGGTTCAGTCACTTGCAGGCGGCCGCGTTCTGGGGCACGTGGGCGGCTTCCCCCATTCCAGGGCCGGGAGCACCCAGCCCAGCCGGACACGGCATGTGCAGCCATCCCGGGCATGGAGCCCAGCCCTGCGGGGGGTCAGTGACCCAGAGCTTTGGGCTGGCAGTACCAAGGCGGTAAATAGCCCCCCCACACACAGACATGCAGCCAGAACCCCCGAGGCCTGCTGCTCTAACCACTGGACCCCACTCCCCTCAGGCATCCGGGAGCCTCTCTCCCATTTCCCCCTCCTCCAGTTTAGCGCTTGTAGAAAGTTGGGGCGACCCTGTGTTTGGCCTCTGTAGTGTCCCCCCAGAACTGTCCCCCCATGGGAAGGGCTCTGTAGTTGGGGTGCTGGGCTGGGAACCCCTTTTGGCGGGGGGAGTCTCAGTTCTCTTCATGCCCATCCCCAGGCTCCTGGGCTGGACATGACGCCTCTGCAGGCTGAACTCACCTCCCACCAAGGGTTGCCACATGGTCCCACAGGCCGTGGCCAACAGAGCTATGACAGTGACTGGCCTAAGGAAACCAGGGGCTGGGGGTGTCATCATCAGACCCCCCCCCACCTTCCCTGGGCTGACAGCGGCACCTAGAAATGCAGCTCCATCGGCGCCTGCACCAGCCGGCTGTGCTTCCCCTCCCCTCCCCGAGCTGGGAGAGACCCCAGGAGTCCAGGCCCACAGCCCCCCTCTAACCATTAGCCCCCCCTCCCCTCCCCGAGCTGGGAGAGACCCTGGGAGTCCAGGCCCACAGCCCCCCTCTAACCATTAGCCCCCACTCCCCTCCCCGAGCTGGGAGAGACCCTGGGAGTCCAGGCCCACAGCCCCCCTCTAACCATTAGCCCCCCCTCCCCTCCCTAAGCTGGGAGAGACCCCGGGAGTCCTGGCCCACAGCCCCCCTCTAACCATTAGCCCCCACACCCCTCCCCAAGCTGGGAGAGACCCTGGGAGTCCAGGCCCACAGCCCCCCTCTAACCATTAGCCCCCACTCCCCTCCCCGAGCTGGGAGAGACCCCGGGAGTCCTGGCCCACAGCCCCCCTCTAACCATTAGCCCCCACTCCCCTCCCCAGAGTCCTGGCCCACAGCCCCCCTCTAACCATTAGCCCCCACTCCCCTCCCCGAGCTGGGAGAGACCCTGGGAGTCCAGGCCCACAGCCCCCCTCTAACCATTAGCCCCCACTCCCCTCCCCGAGCTGGGAGAGACCCCAGGAGTCCAGGCCCACAGCCCCCCTCTAACCATTAGCCCCCACACCCCTCCCCAAGCTGGGAGAGACCCCGGGAGTCCTGGCCCACAGCCCCCCTCTAACCATTAGCCCCCACTCCCCTCCCCGAGCTGGGAGAGACCCCAGGAGTCCAGGCCCACAGCCCCCCTCTAACCATTAGCCCCCACTCCCCTCCCCAAGCTGGGAGAGACCCCGGGAGTCCTGGCCCACAGCCCCCCTCTAACCATTAGCCCCCACTCCCCTCCCCGAGCTGGGAGAGAACCCAGGAGTCCTGTCTTACTTCTCTCCCCGTCCCCCACTGTAACCACTTGCCCACCCATGGGTGCCAGCCAGTAACAGATGCCCTAGAGCCCCCCCCCCGGGGTGTGTCCCCCTCTTCCCCCACACAGAGCTCTGCACTGGTCGGGAAGGGGTTAATACCGAGAGGAGCTACCCCACCTCCCCTGGTTCAGGCCCCCTCCCTTGCTGGGAAGCCCCCGCCCCCGCCCTGGCGCCTTTCCTGTCTCTACAGGCTGCAGCCTGGAGAGGTTGGCGGGGCCTCAAGAGGAAGAGGAAGCAGCCGGCTGCCCTGGGGGGGGGGGGGGAGACAGCTGCTGCCTCACAAAGACCAGAGGCGCCCTCCGCCTGGGGCCGCCCACTCCCCAAGGAGAGACTCTGCCAGGCCCCACTCTCCGCTCGCTGCTGCCCCAACCACTAGGGAGCACTTCCCTCCCAGAGCCAGGAACAGAGCCCCCCCCCCAGCTCCCAGTCTCCAACCACTAGGGAGCACTTCCCTCCCAGAGCCAGGAACAGAGCCCCCCCCCCCCCAGCTCCCAGTCTCCAACCACTAGGGAGCATTTCCCTCCCAGAGCCAGGAACAGAGCCCCCCCCCCCCAGCTCCCAGTCTCCAACCACTAGGGAGCATTTCCCTCCCAGAGCCAGGAACAGAGCCCCCCCCCCCCAGCTCCCAGTCTCCAACCACTAGGGAGCACTTCCCTCCCAGAGCCAGGAACAGAGCCCCCCCCCCCCCCCCAGCTCCCAGTCTCCAACCACTAGGGAGCATTTCCCTCCCAGAGCCAGGAACAGAGCCCCCCCCCCCCCAGCTCCCAGTCTCCAACCACTAGGGAGCACTTCCCTCCCAGAGCCAGGAACAGAGCCCCCCCCCCCCAGCTCCCAGTCTCCAACCACTAGGGAGCACTTCCCTCCCAGAGCCAGGAACAGAGCCCCCCCCCCCCAGCTCCCAGTCTCCAACCACTAGGGAGCACTTCCCTCCCAGAGCCAGGAACAGAGCCCCCCCCCCCCCCAGCTCCCAGTCTCCAACCACTAGGGAGCACTTCCCTCCCAGAGCCAGGAACAGAGCCCCCCCCCCCAGCTCCCAGTCTCCAACCACTAGGGAGCACTTCCCTCCCAGAGCCAGGAACAGAGCCTGCCCCCCCCCCCCCAGCTCCCAGTCTCCAACCACTAGGGAGCACTTCCCTCCCAGAGCCAGGAACAGAGCCCCCCCCCCCCAGCTCCCAGTCTCCAACCACTAGGGAGCACTTCCCTCCCAGAGCCAGGAACAGAGCCCCCCCCCCCCAGCTCCCAGTCTCCAACCACTAGGGAGCACTTCCCTCCCAGAGCCAGGAACAGAGCCTGCCCCCCCCCCCTTAGCTCCCAGTCTCCAACCACTAGGGAGCACTTCCCTCCCAGAGCCAGGGACAGAACCCACCAGTCCTGACTCCCAGCCCACCCCACCTCAAAAAACAGCCCTTGCCTCCCCCAAATGGCCTCTGCCCTATATATACCAGTCTCACTCGCCCCAATCTGCCCCGCCCCCCCATCTGAGCCCTATAAAACACCCTGCAAACCTCTGCACTGAGACCCACCTGGAGCTCCCTCCCCTCCCCCCCAGGACTTTTCCCAAAGCCCTTTGGGGCACGTGCCAGCTGCCCCCGCCTGGCGCCGCACCCAGCGTCAGAGCCACTCACAGGGCGGGGGCCATGAGTGGCTCGCCATTTTCCCAGGCCGCCTCCCTGAGCCGCAGGGCAAGGGCGGGCCGAGTGCACCTCTGTAATGCACCCCCCTCCCCTCTCTCTGCTCCCCCCAGGGAAGAAAGTCCCCCCATGTGTCCCCACTGGGCCAGAATCCCCCCCCCCATGGGAGAGGGGTGGTCCTGAGTCTCAGGGCTTGGGGGCGGGAGTGTGTTTGTGTGGGCACACACGTGCATGTACACACATGTCCAAACGCACACGCCAGGGTTAGCCAGTGTTCAGCTCGGCCTGCCCTTTTACACCAATCCGCCCCAGTGGCTTCTTGGGGGGGAAACGGAGGCAGCTGAAGAATTTGTTTGTTCACCCCCTTTTCACACCCCTCCCAGCTCCCACCAGCGAGGGGACCCAGGCATCCTGACCCCCAGGGCCCCTCCTGTTCTAACGTCTCACCCAGCCCGGGGACAGGCCCCGGCCACACGCAGAGCTAAACGCACTGGGCGCCTCAGTCCAGGAGAGATCCCCAGGCCCTTCCGCGCCCTCCCCACGGTCCTGGGACTCCCGCATTCCCTGCACACCTGGGAGCAGCCAGACTGGCACAGGGCACAGCCTGCACCTCCTGCCCACTTAGCCCTGCCGGGAACTGAGCATGGTCTAGTGGTTAGACCAGGTGATGGCGAGACTGTGTCTGGGTGTAGGAGGGGAGTGGCAGCTAGTGGTTAGAAAGGGGAGGCTGGGAGTCCGGACTCCTGGCATCTAGCCACGCTCTAGAAGAAGACGCAGGCCTAGTCACTGGAGTTGTTTGCTGGGGATGCCACGTTGACGCTCCGTGCCTCAGTTTCCCTGCCTGTTGGGACAAAGCCAGTGCTGCACAGTGGGGAGAGAACAGTGCAAGCCTCTTCCCATGGGATGCCCCTTTGGAGGCAGCACTTGACGCTGTTTGAACGCTGTGGGGGTCTCCGCTAGGCCCTGTCTCTGAGCCCCAGACCCGCTGCTCCAGCTATTAGACCCCACTGTCCCTCTGGAGGCGGTTCCCCTGGCGTTGCAGCTTGTTTGTACAAGGCTGCACCCCAGGGCCATTACTGGCACCCTCCCTGCCCTGCCCCCCCGCCCGCGTGCTCCCTGCCCCCGCCCGTCCCGTCTGCTTCCTGCCTCCGCCCCAGGGCTCCTGGGCGACCGAGGGGCCTGGCCCTTGTGAGAACACCGGAACCTCGCCTGCGGCTTGGGAACCGGCAAAGCAGAAAGAGCCCATCCGCCCTGGCATCCTGTCTCCGCCGGGTGGCTGCGAGAAAGGAAGCCGCGGCCCCCTCCACTCCCCTCCCCAACAGCACCGCAGCCAGGGCGGCAGGGCCAGGTTCCGCCAAAACCTCCCCATTGCCTGGTCCTGCCGCAGCTGCACTGGGAGGGGAGGTTGTCAGACCCCCGCCTCCCTTCCAAGCAGCCCACGGCTTCATCCTCCCCCCCCCACAGCCCCCTCCCCACCAGCTCTGCCCCTCCGCTTCCTGCCCAGCCCTCCTTTCCTTCCCTGCCACGTAGGGGCTCCCGCTCCTCTGAGCCCGGCCTGGGAGGGGGCTCTGCATTTCCCGTCACGCAGGGGTGCTGCTGCGGGAGGAGGGCGCAGGCTCATCTGAGCTGGTGGGGCGGGATGGCTCATAGGAAGGCGTCAGGATCGTGGCAGAGAAACCCCCAAAGGACTCTCGCTGGGAGGCTGCAACATCTCAACTGTTATTCTTAGACTCCAGACCAAGACCCTGCAAGGATCCGAGAGCAGGGAGAGAGACAGACAAATGCCCTTCACCCCTTCTTACTCCAGCCTGGCCAGGCCCTGATCACTCAGCCCCTCCTCCTGCTGAGAGGCACCCAAGCCCAGGAAAACCCCTGTGGATTTAAAGCCACCGTGTCCAATTCCACCACCCTGGGGACCGCTTCACAGAAAGGGACAGAATTCGGCGGCTTTCAACCCATCGTTTAAGAAAATAAAAATCAGCTGCAAATTTCAGGACAGCTGCCATCGCTCCTGCCCCCCCAGCGGATTTCACAGCAGCAGCTGGGAACAGAACTCAAACCTTACCGCTCCCAAGGCTCCTGTCTTGCTTGGGTGTCAGGAGACTCTCCCTTCAGCATTTGCACTATAGGGACTATGACAACAAGGAGGCGTTCTGACTCCAGTCATTAGAGGGGGGCTGCACAGAAACACTAGCCAGCGTGTTAGGCTGTTTACAGTACCAGCTGCGGGTGCCTGATTTGTGGTAACTATAAGGAAACAAATACACACGGTTACAATGCTTGTTAAAGGGTAACAGCACGCAGGCACTTCATTTGATTGGACTTTACTTGTGCAAAGAGGCAGGACAGCCCACTGGTTAAGCATTAACCGGGGGCAGGAGTTCAATTCCCTATTCTGCCACATGCTTGTCCTTTGACCTTGGACAAGTCATTTAGCCTGTGCCTCAGTTTCCCATCCATATGATAGGGATAGCACTGCAGCCCTGAGATGACAGCTGATCTGGATGAATTTAATGCTCACTCTGCACTACCAGGGTAAACGCCACTTCGTCAGGCCCATAGCAAGGGAGCCTCTATTGCAACTGAGGGAAACTTGGAAAGAGGAAGGCAGCCACATGCAGGACCAGAGGCAAGTCCCACCCCTTACTGTGCCTCAGTTTCCCCCCGCCTCCATTCATCTATGCAGATTGCATGGCTGGGAGGATGTGTTCACACGGGCGCTAGGAACGGCTACAATACAAACAAGCAGCCTTATCAGTCAGCAACTGCATCGTGGACCCGTCGTACTAAACACCTTTGATTTTAACAGGGCTTGGGAGGCCAGAGGCGGCCTGAGCGAGGGAGACTCCCAGCCCATGTCTGGGGGAAGGCAACAGCTGAGCGCTCTATGGGCATATACCCCCCCCCCCCAACGCTAGATACACAAGCTGTGAAAATCCTGCCACTGGTAAATGCAGCTCTGACGACATGTGTGGGGTCCAGGGCTTTCTGCCAGGGGGTGCAAATCAGGTTCCACGTGGGCAGGCAACACAGATGCCAAACGGAAGTCACCCACCCTCCATGCTGGGATCACAGAGCAAAATGGCCCCAAGGCCTGATGGGCCCCCCAGCCTGGTTAACCATGGTCAGGTCCTTTACACAGGGCTCTCTCAGGGTGGGGGGAATCAACCTGCCTGGCCCCCTCTCATCCAGCACGGGCAGCCAGCCCCAATTCTCACCCCCCCCCCAGCTGCAGGGCCCCAGCACACCCTCCCCCCACCTCTCCCATCCAGCAAGGGCAGCCTGCCCCCATTCTCCTCCCCCCAACTGCAGGGCCCCAGCACACCCTCCCCTTCCATGCAGCTGGATCGTTTTGCGGGGGTGTGTGGGGCAGGGACAGGTGTCTTCTGTCACTGCAAGCCCGACTCAAGAGACTGCACCTGCCTCCAGGACATGCCTCTTAGCTGCCTCTCCAGGCCCTTCCAACAGAACCCTCCTCTTGCCGGGTACAGGCCCCTGCTGCCACGCGCAGCTCCCTCCGGGAAGTCTCGCCAGCTGTTTCAGGGCACACACGGCCATTAACTTCCCCCCTCCCGCACTGGCTAGATTCCTGTGTTTCTAAGGGAATTTCGAGCCAGTTACCCAGCCATTTAAATGGCTCCTGTTTACACTCCCACCCCCATCCCCATCCAAGGGCAGTTGCACAAGCTGGTGTTTTGTCAGCCTGCCCCAGGGTCACCCCACAGCCCAGCAGGGGCAAAGGTCACAAAGGGATATAAAGGCCAAGACTGAGGGGGGAGGGGAAGAGGTCCAGGCAGCAGCCCCCCCCCCCCATGAATCCGTCTCCTCCCACAGCAGCACCTGGGCCCTACAGTAATCAAAGGATTGAGCCTAGGGAGGGGTTAGGAGCCCATGTGGGCATTGAGGTTGGCCAGCCTGGATAAGCCCCCCTCAACTTAAGCCAGGCCTTTTCAAAACCACCCATTTCCCACGTTCCTGACAAACCCGGAGAGCCACAACTGGGCCAGTTTCACAAATGGTCTTTATTTCATTAACAAAAAAATAACGACAGCGGAGGAAACCCCAGCCCAGCCCAGCCCAGCCCAGCCTGCAGTTCCCCCCCCATAAAAAAAAGAACTAGAGAAATAACTTACAAACATTCAAGACATGTGGGTAACACACTTGGTGAGGGCAGGATTGTTTTCACCCCTTTGCCAGTTTCCTGGGCAGACAGCTAGGAAACTGGGGAACCCAAGAATTATTTTTGTTAACACGTACATGTAAAAGCATCGACAATCACAAAGACCGACCGACCGCCAGTTCTCAGTGGTTTACAATGGGATTGGAACATGGAATAGTTTCTCCTTTGAAATTCTTGGGGGACATGTGGTCAGTCTTAGACACCCTCTTTTTTCTGTCCTCAGCAATTCAGACCAAGTTTAAGACTCACATTTTATGCGGGGCCGTTCAACCACCACTCCAGAGAACAGGCCAACTCCCTTTGCCTTTCGCCCAGACTGAAAGAGAAATAAAAACCTTCCAGCCTCTGTGACTTCTCTCATTTTCATTTGTCTTGGATTTTTTAAGAGCCAGCCAGCCCTGACTCAGTTCCTCTTTATGGGGCTGAATGAGTCAGGCTGACACCCACCCACTCCCCCCCCTTGAAAAACCAGCTCCACGTACACACACAACATCTAAAGGTGGCCGAACAGGAAATTCCCCGCTGCCCTGCTACACCCAGCGTGATGCAATGGCTGGTCATATGAGCGGTGTCAGAACTTGTCAGACTGGTTGGAAGGGGGGGGGGGGGGGGTTCGTCTCAGAGCTTTTCCTCGGATAAAGACTAAAGGCGGGGGGGGGGGGTGAAGCACTTTCGAGAAAAGCGTGAACCCCTGAGGAAGGAAACGGGCCTCCCACGACCCCCCCCCCGGGCTGGCGAAACCCGCCCGGATCCAGGAGCTCTGGCCTGGAGTATTTCTCGGCTCCGGCTCGGGTTGAAACCCGCCAGCTCGCCCCTCCCCTCCGGCTGCCCCCAGGACCCAGAGCAAGAAGCGGACCCACGTCTCAAGTTACCGAAGCCCAGCCCGGCCCCCCCAGAGCGCGGGGCGGCAAATAGCACCAGTCAGCCCAAGGCTCGCCCTCCCGGCAGGCCCCCAGTCCCCCCGCACACAAAGCGGAGGCGGCGGCGTCTCTCGCCCCGCTGCGGCCCGGCCCTTTGTCTCGCCTCCCCCCGGTCCCAGCCGGGTGGGGAGGGCAGCGGGCGGGGGAGGGGAGGGGAAAGTCCGATCTTTCTTCCGCCGTCCTCCAGCCGGCGCCAGCCTCCTCGCGTGTCTCTCCCGGCCGGCTCCTCGCCCCCTCCTCCTCCAGGGAGAGGGGCTGCGCCCCCCAGCTCCCGCCAGGAGCCGGGCGCGCCGCGGGGCAGCTTCCCGCAGCCACGAGTCCCCCCAAGCGGCGGGGCAGCGGTTTCAAAAGGCCACCACGGCTCGCACCAGGATGTTCAGTACCGCGCCGTCCCCCGGCCGGCAGCCCGGCGTGGGGGGATCGGGGCCCTTGGCCGGGCCGCCCCGCAGTCTGCCGGCGAACTGGTGCTGCAGGACCTTGGCCAGGCTGGGGAAGGGGCCGTCCTGGCCCTGGGGCTGCCGCTCGCCCTCCGCCTCCTCCTCCAGCCGCGCCTTCTTGCTGGGCGCCAGCCCGGCCTCGGCCGCCCCCGGCTTGTCCAGGCTGCTGCTCCGCCGCTTCCTGCTGCCTTTGCCCGCGCCGGGCAACGAGACGCCCCGCGCCGGCCGCTTCCCCGGGGAGGCGGGCGCCAGGGCCGGCTCCCCGCCGCTCTCCTGCGTCTCCATGGGCTCCGTCGCGCCGGGGGCGGCGGCACAGTCCGCGGGGGCCGCCCGCTCCTCCGGCGGGGGTTGGCCGGGGTCGGCCGACTGCTCCGGCGTGCAGGGCGCCTCGCCTCCTGCCTCCGCCTCCTCCAGCTTGGCCGAGAGGTAGAGCTCCCGGGCGCTGCGCATGACGAGCGACAGCTGCAGGCTGCGGTGCAGGCGGAGGCCGCCGCGCTGCAGGCGGGAGTGGTAGAGCTTCCACACCGACATGGTCATGATGCGCTGCGCCTCCTTCTGCGCCTCCATGCCGCGCGCAGGATCGGGCCCTGCCGGAGCTGGGGGGAGGGGCTGCGCCCGGGTCTGCCCACCCCCGCGCCCACCGGGCGAAGCTGCTGCTGCTGCTGCGGCGCCGCCGCCTTCGCTCGCGACTCTCCGCTCCTCCGCCTGCGACCAGCCGCCCGGACTAAGCCCAGCCGCGCCCCGCTCCGCGGCTTTTATACCCCTGCTGATCTCAGCGCCCGGGCCGCCCCCGCCCACTCCCTCAGCCGCATCCGGCCGGTGCAACGCGCCGCCACCCCCAGCCGCCGTGGGGGGAGGGGCGGAAATGCCAGGGCGTGGGGGAGGGGGAGGGGGAGGAAGCCGAAGGGACCCTGCCGGGCAGCCGCTGGCCAAAGCAACCAGGCAGCCGGAGCGCGGGGGGAGGGGGGAGGGACATCCCCAAACTTTGCGCTTCATTGTGCGCGTCCAGCGTGGAGCCCGGGGCTGGTTTGCACGCGCAGCGCCGCGGCCGGAGGGAGCCCCCCCCCCCGACGCCAAATGGCCGGGCAGGGCAATGGATGCAGCGGCTCGTGCCCCCTGCGGGTGGGGGCGCGCCCCCGCCTCCAGTGCAGCGCCTCGTGCACGCGCAATGCGACCCACCCCGGCAGCCCCGGGGCCACCCGCGTGGGCAGGGCCGCGCGGCCGGGTCTGCGGGCAATGCCCTGAAATGCGCACGAGGCCAAGCTCTTCGGCGCAACGCAAGCAAGGCGAGCAACGTTGTTGTGTCTGTTACAAGGAGCGAGACCGGCTCTCTGTTTACTGCAGCCTGCCAAATAAATCTCTCCCTGCGTCCAACGCAGCCACACAGCCGCAATAAAACCGCCCTGCGCGGTGGCTGGAATGCAGCTCCAAGGCAAAGGCAAACCCCGTTGTGTGTGTGTAGATAAACAGCGCAATCTGTGTTTAAATCCACGGACTGGAGCAACCGCCCCATTGGCGTGGTGGCTGCAAAACGTGTGTCTGCACAAGGCTCTCTAGCATCTGGTTTCATGCAAATAAACAAACCTTACTACAGCGGATCCCAAATCGGAGCCAGAACTCTTTGTGAATGAAACCGTACTCCTGTGGCGTGCGCCCGATGCGAGCTGCCGTACGGCTCGGCTCGTTACACCCCGCTCCGACTGGCAGACTGCGTGGAGGCCGGCACAGCCCCGCCAACATCGGCTGCGTGTGTGAAACCCGGGGGGGCGAAGCGGTCTGTCCGCAGCTGGATCCCACCCCGGAGGTGGCCCCGTCCAGGCCAGGGCGCGTTAAGCTTCCTGCAGCTGGGGGGGGGGGGCATTTTCTGGGTTGTTACAAGTCACCCCCTGGGCACCCCCCCGTGGCAATGCAATGGAGCCCAGCTCCTCCGCTGAGGGCCATGTTCTCCCCGAGGCCAACAGTGACACCTTCCCAGCCCGCATGCTTTGCATGGATGCACCGCAACGGGCCTTGCAAGACACCTCCCCTGGCCGGGGGTCAGTGCGGGGACGGGGGGGGCTTCAGCTAGTTAAAGTTAAGCCCCCGGGCCCCGCCACCCAGAGGATACTCGCTCAGCCAACAGGCCCTTTTCCCCCGCGGGCTCTTTAAGAGGAAGGAAGAAGAGGCGGAGGCTCCGCCCCACTGTTGAGGTCACCCCAGCCTTCCCTGGTTACCGTTTCCATGACTATATTTGGGGCCCATGACGACAGGGGGCGGGCCGCGAATGCGGCGCGCACCAACGTTCCAACCCGGGTTGCGATTGTAGCGCCGCTCGCTTCCTCTTTCCGTATAAGGGCAAGGGCTGGAAGGCCCCATTGCGGGCTATGGGGAGCCTCCTTCCGGGATCCTACCAGGAAAAACCCATCTGCCCGCGCTGCAAATCCCTCCCCCGCAGCCTGCCTCCGCGCACCGCACGTGGGATGCGCCCATCCCCCAGCCAGGCGCCCCAGCAACCCGCCGCTTGCCTGTTACCCCAATCTCCCCCCAGCCAGACCCCGCCTGCCTGTCCCCTCAATCTCTAACTGCCCCTCCTGCCCCTCACCCCCACAACCCCCAATCTCCGCCCAGCCAGTCTCCGCCTGTCTGTCCCCTCTAACTCTCCCCAACTCCCCCTCCTGCCCCTCACCCCCACAGCTCCCTGTGTCCCCCCAGCCAGACCCCACCTGCCTGTCCCCTCAATCTCTAACTCCCCCTCCTGCCCCTCACCCCCACAGCTCCCTGTGTCCCCCCAGCCAGACCCCGCCTGCCTGTCCCCTCTAACTGTCCCCAACTCCCCCTCCTGCCTCTCACACCCACAACCCCCAATCTCCCCCCAGCCAGACCCCGCCTGCCTGTCCCCTCTAACTGTCCCCAACTCCCCCTCCTGCCCCTCACCCCCACAGCTCCCTGTGTCCCCCCAGCCAGACCCCGCCTGCCTGTCCCCTCAATCTCTAACTGCCCCTTCTGCCCCTCACCCCCACAACCCCCAATCTCCGCCCAGCCAGTCTCCGCCTGTCTGCCCCCTCAATCTCTAACTGCCCCTTCTGCCCCTCACCCCCACAACCCCCAATCTCCGCCCAGCCAGTCTCCGCCTGTCTGCCCCCTCTAACTCTCCCAACAACTCCCCCACCTGCCCCTCACCCCCACAGCTCCCTGTGTCCCCCCAGCCAGACCCCACCTGCCTGTCCCCTCAATCTCTAACTCCCCCTCCTGCCCCTCACCCCCACAACCCCCAGTGTCCCCCAGCCAGTCTCCGCCTGCCTGTCCCCTCAATCTCTAACAACTCCCCCTCCTGCCTCTCACACCCCCAGTCCTTGATCTCCCCCAGCCACTGCCTGCCTGTACCCTCAATCTCTCCCTAAAAACTCCCCTACCTGCCTCTCCCCCCCCGTCCCCAATCGCCCCCCAGCCAGCCCCCACCTGTCAGTCACCCCAGTCTCCCTCAGTCACCCCTACCTCCCTGTCACCCCCAGCCCTTCTACACACCATAGCTTCCCCCATTTACCACCTGTCATCCTAACACCCACACAAACTCTCTACCACCTATCACCCTAAGTACATGACAACCCCCTCAGTCTGACTTGACACAACCAATCCCTTCCCCACATACAACACATCCACCCACAACATCCCCCCGACCCAAGAAGACACAACCTGACTACACACATCCCCATACAGCCCATTTCTCCCACCCACTCACAACTCCCCAACACTACCTAACTTACTCACCATCTGGCTCTACACTTCCACCCCTAACCTCCCCTAACACATCTCCGAGAACTCTCCCCACATCTTGACCAAATACCTGACTGCACACATACCACGTGCGACTCTTCCCACAACCTACCTATACACCTCACAGGATGCCTGTCCATACCCTCCCCCCAATCTGATTACCAGCATATCACCCCATACCCCCCCCCCATTGCCTCACCACTCTGCCTGTACACAATCTAGCTGTACACAGCTCACACACACGCCACAATTCCCCCCACACTCTGACAGGCAACCCCCCTCCTCACAGCAACCCTTGTGGCTCCCCTCAACAAATCGCGCATCCCACAACCTCAGGGCACGCAGCCCCCTCCCCGCTATTGCTCCCAGCCTGCTAGTCTCAAGCGCTGCCTGTCACCCCTCAAAGGCCGGGATCCTGGAGCCGCCTGGGGGCCGGGCTCCCATGGAGTCTGCAGCCAAGAGTCCCGGGAAATCCGGGGGGGGGGGGGGGGGGCACCAGCAGGGACTAGTCCCACTGGCTGGGCTGGAATGAAATGAACATGGGGGAGAGGAGTCAGACCTCCTGGGTTCAGTGCTCAGCTCTTGGGGGGGGGGGGAGCCTAATGGTTGGGGGCGGGGCCGGACGGACTCCTAGGTTCTAGCTCTTGTTGTGGGGGCAGGGAGTGGAGCCTAGTGGCTAGAGTGGGGGAGGGGGAAGTCAGGACTCCTGGGTTCCAGTGCCAGCCCCCCGGCTGGGGTAAGTGGGGGGCCCGGACTCCTGGCTTCAATTTCTCTGCGCGGAGCGGGTCGGGGCCGGGAATTAGGGATCAGCGCAGCCCCCGCCCCGCGGAGGCTGAGAAGGGGGGAGCCGCCACCTCCCCCCCAAGTCCGGGCAGGCCCGCCCCGCCCTCAGCAAAGGCGGCGGCCGCAGCTTCGGGAGGGCAGGGCCAGCGCCGGTCACATGGCGGGGCGCGGCGGGGAGCGGAGCCGGAGCAGGAGCGGGGCCGGGCAGCATGGCCCTGGAGGACCCGTTCGCTGCCGTGCGGGGGTGAGTTGGCCGCGGCCCGCGCAGGATCGTGCCCCTAGAATATGGGCGGGGAAGCCTCCCCCCGCCGGGGAAATCCCCCCCGGGAAACCCCCCCCGCCCTCGTGCCCCCCCCGTCCTGGAGAAACCTCCCCGTCCCGCCCCTAAACAGACCCTGCCCCGTCCCGTCTCTCCGCCCGCCGGAAGAAACCTCCTCCCGTCTCCCGCGCCGCTGGACAACCCCCTCCCACCGGCCGCCCCACTTCCTCGCGCCTGGAGAACTCCCCTCCCCCCTCCCCCGCAGAGACCCTTCTCCTATCCCCGTGCCCCACCAGGATCCTCCCCACCCACCCTGTGCAGGAGAGACCCCCTTCCCAGTCCTCGCTGGGAGGGTGCCAGGGCTGCTGGGGGGTCCTGCCTAGTGCGAGATGCAGCCACCTCTGGGGTGGGGACTGAAGAGTAGCGGGGCAAGACCTGGCAGCACCAGGCCACCTTCCTGGGGATCCCTGCCCTGCTCCTCGCTCGCCCCCTCCTCAGCCCCCCTCTCTTTGCCCCCAGGGAAGTGCAGAAGGCTGTGAACACGGCCCAGGGGCTCTACCAGCGCTGGTGCGAGCTGCTGCAGGAGACCCATGTCGTCAGCTCCGAGGAGTTCGACTGGACCACCAACGAGCTGCGCAACAACCTGCGCAGCATCCAGTGGGACCTGGAGGATCTGGAGGAGACCATTGATATCCTTCTGGGGACCAGTTCCCCCGCAGGAGCGCCCCAGTGCCAGCGCCCCGCCCCGCTCCTCGCAGCACCCCCTGCAGCCAGCGCCCTGCCCCGTTCCTCGCAGCACCCCCTGCAGCCAGCGCCCCGCCCCGCTCCTCGCAGCACCCCCTGCAGCCAGCGCCCCGCCCCGCTCCTCGCAGCACCCCCTGCAGCCAGCGCCCCGCCCCGTTCCTCGCAGCACCCCATGCTGGCAGAGTCCGGGAGCACCCCCTGCAGCCAGTGCCCTGCCCCGCTCCTCGCAGCACCCCCTGCAGCCAGCGCCCTGCCCCGCTCCTCACAGCACCCCTGCAGCCAGCACCCTGCCCCGCTCCTCGCAGCACCCCCTGCAGCCAGCGCCCTGCCCCGCTCCTCGCAGCACCCCCTGCATCCAGCACCCTGCCCCGCTCCTCACAGCACCCCCTGCAGCCAGCGCCCTGCCCCGCTCCTCGCAGCACCCCTGCAGCCAGCACCCTGCCCCGCTCCTCGCAGCACCCCCTGCAGCCAGCGCCCTGCCCCGCTCCTCGCAGCACCCCCTGCAGCCAGCACCCTGCCCCGCTCCTCGCAGCACCCCCTGCAGCCAGCGCCCTGCCCCGCTCCTCGCAGCACCCCCTGCAGCCAGCGCCCTGCCCCGCTCCTCACAGCACCCCTGCAGCCAGCGCCCCGCCCCGTTCCTCGCAGCACCCCCTGCAGCCAGCGCCCTGCCCCGCTCCTCGCAGCACCCCCTGCAGCCAGCGCCCCGCCCCGTTCCTCGCAGCACCCCCTGCAGCCAGCGCCCTGCCCCGCTCCTCGCAGCACCCCCTGCAGCCAGCGCCCTGCCCCGCTCCTCGCAGCACCCCCTGCATCCAGCACCCTGCCCCGCTCCTCACAGCACCCCTGCAGCCAGCGCCCTGCCCCGCTCCTCGCAGCACCCCCTGCAGCCAGCACCCTGCCCCGCTCCTCGCAGCACCCCCTGCAGCCAGCGCCCTGCCCCGCTCCTCGCAGCACCCCCTGCAGCCAGCGCCCCGCCCCGCTCCTCACAGCACCCCTGCAGCCAGCGCCCCGCCCCGTTCCTCGCAGCACCCCCTGCAGCCAGCGCCCTGCCCCGCTCCTCGCAGCACCCCCTGCAGCCAGCGCCCCGCCCCGTTCCTCGCAGCACCCCCTGCAGCCAGCGCCCTGCCCCGCTCCTCGCAGCACCCCCTGCAGCCAGCGCCCTGCCCCGCTCCTCACAGCACCCCATGCTGACAGAGTCTGGAAGCCCCCCTGCAGTCAGCACCTTGCTCAGCTCCTTGCAGCGCCCCCCTCCTGGCAGAGTCCGGGAGCATCCCCAGCCCCAGCACCCTTCCCGGCGCCTTGCAGCCTCCCCTGCAGCCAGTGCTTTGTCCCTACACCCCATGGCAGCCCCTGCTGGGACAGGCCATGGGAATGAAGGGAAATCCAGAGAGCTGTTTCATGTCTGTGGGCTGCTTGGGAACCCCCCCTGCGCACACACACCGGCTCCTCTCCAGTGCTCCCCCCTCCCACCCTGGATCTGCACTTGGTCCTTAACGCCGGTGCACGCATTGTGGAGTCAAACCCTCGCAAGTTCAGGATCGAAGCCAGCGAGCTGACGGAGAGACGGGCATTCGTGAGGCAGATGCGGGACTCAGTTAAGGTGGGGGACCCCCCCCCCCGCCTTGCACCCCCTCTTCCCTTTGTGTTTGAGTCACAGGGCTGCCCCCTACTGGAGGAATGAAGACCTCTTCTGAGAGCGTGAGGTTCTACTCCCCTCTAGTGGGGCACACCAGCTAATGCAGTAGAGGGACCCCAATAGCTCAGAGGAGGAGAAACTGAGTCAGGGCCATGATTTGCAGCAGGTTGTTCTGAAATGTGTGTGTTGGAGAGAGCAATGGGCTAGGAGTCAGGGCTCCTGCATTCTGTCCTTGGCTCTGAGATGGGTGGGGGGCCTAGTGGTTAAGGCAGGGGAAACCCAGGTCACTTGGGCTCTGTTCCTGCTCTTGCTGGCTGACTGTGGGGAAGTCCCTGTATGTGAGGCTGACAGAAAGGGGGACCCCCATCGAAATGCTCTGAGTTGCTCTCCCAAACCTCTGTGCTTCCCCCCTGCACCCACCAAAAGTCCTCTGACCTCAGATCAAGCTTGTGTTTTAACCATTTCCTTCCCTCCCTCGCAGGAGATGCAGGATCACGTATCCAGCCCGTCAGCCCTGGCCTTCGCCCAGCGGAAGAGCAGAGAGGTATCTGGTCCCATCCTCCCGGAGCAGGACCGGCCCTGTAGAAAGTCCCGTAATGCCACTCTCTGTCCTGGAGCTGCTGATGGGGGAGTGGTAGCCCCTGGCAGCCAGGATCCTCCCTCGAGGGGCATAGCGACAGCCCGGGCATGGTAGGGCAAGCTGCCCATGCTGTCTGTGCACGCCGCAAGATGCCGATCTCTCCCTCCGAGCGGGGGCTAGTGTCTTTGGCTCCCACCCCTCTGGTCATGAGGGCCTGGCTGTGTGGGGGATGGGCTGACTGCAGGAAAACTTGTTTCCAGCTGCGGGGAGGCACGTGGCAGGGAGGTTGCAGAGCCCGTGAGCAATGGTCCCTCGAATCTTCCGCGGGAGGATTGTTTCCCCATCCACGTGCGGAATACATTTTGTTATGTGCACCGCAAGGAAAACCACGCACCTAACTGCGGGCGCTCTGCTCATCGGCTGGGCGGCATTAGAATCTCTCTGGAACAGCCGCACAAGCACCTGGCCTCCAGGAAACCCGGGCCACGAGCCAGAGCGGGGCCGGTGCCCCGTGTCCCATTCCCCACCTTTTGTGCCCGCCAGGCCTGTGCTGTGGGGATGATCGGCGCTAGTCCCCCCAGAAGGAATGGGCCCCGTGTCCCATTGTTTGCTCCCCTGAGCTGGCCAGTCCCCGTCTCCCCCTTCTTCCCCCTACGCCCCAGCGGTGGGTTGCCTCCTCCTCGCTGGTTCTCCAGGATGCTCAGGGCTTTGCTCTCTCCCTGCAGGTGCTGATGGGGGGTGAGGCCAGCTAGAAGTGCCCCCCGGCGCAGTCTGGCCAGCTGCGGGAGGAGCTGGTGTCAACCAATTCCCGCTATATTGAGGAGCAGCAGCTGCATCAGCAGGTGGGGGGTCCTTGGAGGCCACAGGCAGGGGCTGGAGCACTAAGGGGGGGGCGCAGAGATATGCCCTGCTGCATCCCGAGTCACCCAGATCTGGAAGGACACCCCCCTCCCCCTCCTGTGCCAGGAATGGAACCCAGGACGACATACGCTGCTCTTTTGTGAAACCAGAGTGAAACTGACGTCGCCCCCCTGAAGTGGAGAGGTGGGGGAGGGAGGGTCTAGGAGCAGGATCTGGCTACAAGTCAGACCTGTATCTCCCCCTCCCCCGCCCTCTGGATCAGACTCACAGGCCCATTTAACCTGGTATCCCGTCTCCAGCACTGGCTGCTCCAGAGGAGCATTTCTCCCGCTGCCTCAATCAGCTGTGGTGGAGAGTGGGGCTGGGGCCTGACATCCAACCACCCCGTCCGACAGCTGGATCTAAAATTAGCCAAGCTGGCCCCTCCCATGCCTTCCCTGCAGCAGGGAGTTCCACAGCCCCATGCTACAGGCTGCAAACTTTGAAGTGGTGGGGGCAGCAATTCCTCCTTCCCCCGCCATTCTGGTTCTGATCCATTCCCTCCCACACTCTGTTGCATTCCCCTGCAATGACCCTCTGGCTTTTCCAATCTCCCTTCTGCGGCAGCTGATCCTAGAGCAGCAGGACGAGCAGCTGGAGCTGGTGTCGGGCAGCATCCGGGTCTTGAAGCACATGTCGGGTCGGGTCGGGGATGAGCTGGATGATCAGAGCTTGTGAGTGGGGACTGGAATACACCTTCGATAGTACTGGCTTTGATCTGGCCCTAGGGCAGGGGACTGGCTAACTCACAGGGGAGGGAATGGGATATGTCCCCTCTAGGGGGCGCCACCCCAAGTCTGAAAATCCTTCCCATCTGGCCTGACATGCGAGATGAGTTTGATGGGTCTCAGCCCAGTGCTTAGGGGGATGGCAGGTGCTCGGAGAAGCCCCACCAACCTGGGAGAGCGGGGGGAATGAGACAGGCCCCTCCTGCCACCTTGGCAAGGGACTGGATCCCCCCACACCAGGCGTCAGGCAGGCAGCAGACACGGGGTTCTCCCTGCATGACCGCAGCCCTTGGGGGGAAGTGCTGCCCCCCGAGATGACAGCTTGTCCCCTGGCCCGGCAGGATGCTGGAAGAGTTTGCCCAGGAGATGGAGAACAGCCAGTCCCGCATGGATGGTGTACTCAAGAAGATGGCCAAGGTCTCCCACATGACCAGCGGTGAGGCAGACGCTGGGGAGGGGCAGATAGGAGACCTGAGAATCCGAGTCCCCCACCTGTTTCTGGGAAGGGGATGGGGTTAAGGGGCTAGTGCAGGGAGGGGTTGAGCATCACGACTCCTGGGTTCTACCCCAGCTCTGGGAGGGAAGTAGCATCTACTGGTTAGAGTCAAATGGAGGAGAGTCAGGACTCCTGGGTTCTATTCCCCGCCTTGTGAGAGTTTTGGGGCAAGTCCCGTCCTCTGCCTCAGTTTCCCTTCTGTAAAAGGCAAGAGTGTAGATGTGGAGGGGGGTTTCTTAATGTGCCCCAAGCAGCCAGAGGTCCTTAGTGTCGGGGGTGTAAGCCAACCCCCTCCTGCTCACAAGAGTCCCAGCCTCCCACTCACTGCCTCTCCTCCTCTGCTTCCTCCTCTCCAGACCGGCGCCAGTGGTGTGCGATCTGCATTCTGCTCATTGTCCTCATTGTGGTGCTTGTCCTCCTCTTCACTCTGTAATCGCCTGGCCGGGACTGCCGCAGGATCAGGAGAGGCACCCACCCGCCTGATCAGCTCCTCCTCCCCTCCCCGTCCCCCGCTCCATCACTGCTTGGCGAGCCACCCAGGAGCGGCCCTGCTGAAGTGCAGGTGCCTTGCTCTCACTTGTGGTAAAGAACAGGCACCTCCAGGTACCAGGGGAGATTCCTGCTGGGAATCAGGTTCAGGTACCAGCCTTTGCTTCTGCATCAGGAGCTTGCAGTCTTGCGCAGGGTTGGAGGCGCCCACAGCCTCTAGGGGGCAGCAGAAATGTGCTGGAAGGGGGGCACTTCTGATCTTGCCCCAGATCTGGGGAAGGGAGGGAAGCCAGTGAATTGGTACCCTCCAACCCAGTCTGTGCCACCAGGGGGCACTGTCTACCACACCAGCTCCCTGCTGCCGCTAGAATAACTCTTAGTGGCGTGGGAGGCAGACGGAGCTGTTGGTACCCTCCTGGGCTAGGCTGGCACCTCAGGGCGTGGGCACTGGGTGCCGTGCGGGTTCAGGGCTCCCCCCTTAAAGCCCAGCTGCACTCTGCCTCCTGTCCCTTTCCTCACTTTTTTATGAAAAGTCCAAATTCACTCAGGTGGAGTTTCATGGGAAGGATTTTCTGTTAAAGACATTGAGGGCGCTGTTTGCTGGATTTTTGCTGCTTTCTGGGGGAGGAAGAGACCTGAGGGTAAGGGCTGTGAAGTCCCCATGGTGCTTGGTGCTGTACACACAACCAGGATGGTTCCTGCTTTGTAGCAAGGAGAGGCTGCAGTGCATCATGGGAGATGTAGTCTGGCCAGAGAGTTTGGCCCACAGAGGAAAATGGGGTTGGGAGGGGCTCCTAGTTGCAACTCCCATGATGCAGTCCAGTGACTCTGCTCCAGGAAGAGAGTCCTGTGCATTATGGGAGATGTAGTCAGGAGGAAAGAGGCACAAAGGGCCTCCAACTACAGCTCCCATGGGATGTGGCTGTATAGTCTTGCGACCGAGCCGGACCCTGAATGTCTAATATAAAAAAAAAAAAAGCAAATTAATATTTTTTTAAGAAAACCTTTAAACAGCTGCGCAATAAAGCAGCAAAACTGAGGACTTGGAGCCCAGTTTTGTAGAGGTGGCTGGTTCGTGTTGGTGCCTCCGTGCTCGGGGATGCTGCTAGTTCACTGTGGCTCGAAGGGCTCTGAAAAGACTTCTAAGAACAGCTCAGCGCTTGCGTCCGACTCTGGGGCCAGGCCCCAGCTGGCGTAGACTGCGCTGTGGCATTGGGAGCCACAGGTCTGCCCTGATATACACCTGCAGAGGCTGTAACTGGGCATCCCGGGTTAGAACGGATCAGAGTCTGCCCAGAGTGGTGCGTCTACCACCGGCGTGTGGCGCTGCTGCGCGTGAGACTCCAAACAGCTCCTTGCCCGTTACACCAGCCGAGAAGCTGGCTCCTGCCCTTTGCATCCGGCTCTGAGACGACAGCAGAGCGGGGAGAGAATGCGGCAGCTCCCTGTCGCGAGCCTACGGCCGTTGGCACTGAGGCCTGTAGGACAGGCAGGCACAAGGAAAGCTCCCCGGGTGCGCAAGGAGTAAGTAGCTGGATGCGGGCCCAGCGCTTGTCGTTGTGGTACCCTGAGGCGTTCTGGGCGTCCCTGGCGCACACACACACCTGCTGCAGCCCGGGCCGGAGGCCGGCTGGCTAAACAAACGTGAATGCAGGGGGCGTTGAGGTGGAAACAGCTGCTAATGCTGCTCAGGCTCCTGCCCGACGGTACAAAGACTGGACGTTTACATGACCCCCAGCGGATCGGAAGCCACAGCGGATCAACTTCCCGTGCTGCTGGTTGGTACTGTAATAATAAACAAGCATCTCGGCCCCGCTCTACACTAGCACTTTATTTCAAAGTCGACCCCCTTAGGTCGAGTTTACAAGCGGCGCGTCCACACGGCCAAGCCCGTTTTTTCCAAATCTGTGCCGCTGCTTTTCCTGAGGAATAACGCTAATTCCGAAACAGTTCTTTCGAACTAGGGGCAGTGTGGACGCGCTGGTGCCGCCATTTCGAAATAACGACTCCCCAGAGACACTCCAACTAATTCCTCCCCAGCGCTTCCTGGGGCGCTAAGTCTGAGGGGACGCGTCCACATTAACGGACCTGGCCTCGGACTGATTTCGAGGCTTCCCTGTAGCGTGGACACCCTAGTTCAACCGTGGCCGGCTCACGAGCCGCATGCGGCTCTTCCCCCCCCAAAATGCAGCTCGCGAAGCTGCTCCTGTGCCCGCCCCATAGCCCCCGCCCCGTGCTCACTGGGTTGGCGATTCAAAATGACGCCTAAGATGGCAGCCGTCAACAGGAACCTGATATGGCCAAAAAGTCTAAGCTTGCTTGCTCCTTAAAGGGGCAGCCTCTTTTTTTGTTTGACAATTCTGGTGCGGCTCTTCGCATTTTTTCTGCCGCTGTTTCGGCTCTTTGGTAAGTGGGTTGGCC
Source organism: Pelodiscus sinensis (assembly GCF_052426305.1). Taxonomy (NCBI): domain Eukaryota; kingdom Metazoa; phylum Chordata; order Testudines; family Trionychidae; genus Pelodiscus; species Pelodiscus sinensis. Next base: position 2,759,433 of record NC_143082.1, read on the forward strand.
ACCCCTGCGCTAATTCGATTTTGTTGCATTTTAAGTCGAATTTACTAATTGTGAAAATGTTTCCTAGTGTAGACATGGCCTAGGGGCTCCAGCAGGGGCCGCCCTTAGCTCTGTCGCCCCCTGCAGGGTGCAGAGGGAGCTGCAGGGGGCCTCTCCGGAGGATGTCGCTTGTGTATCCAGTCAACGCGCTGCGTCAGAGGGGCCATGCCTGCCGGCATCCGTGCTGCCACTTGCGGATGGAGTAGGGGCGGCGAGGGGGGGGTGTGGAAAATCGCCCAGTAGCCCTGCCCCAAAGCCCAGTGTGGCTTTTTGCTGGGGTGTCCGCGGAGCTAAAGAAACCGTTGCCAAGAGCAAGGGTTTGCTGGTCTCCGCTCTCGTGTGCCACGTGGGGCAGCGTTTTAAAATTCCCATAGAAACGGGGGGTGGTTTGCGGGAAGTCAAGGCCTGAGCTTAGTGGATGAGGCTCCCCCCCAGCCAGGGCGGGAGGGGCCAGGGCTGCACAGGATCCCTGCTCAGCCATCGCAGCGGTTGGTGCTCGGGACCCAGCCAGGGACGGCTGGGCGCTCTGACGCTCTAGCCAAGCGAGGCCCCCAGGTGGGGACACAGGGCTGGGCTCTATGGGCACAGGTGTGTCCCCCAGCCCCTCTGCTGGGATCCTGTGCCCAGGCCTGGTGTCTGTGCGGCCCAGAGGCTGGGGCTGGTTGGGCGAGGGGGGTGCCGAGGCAGAGCTGCGCCGCGGGAAGGACTCAGACTTCAGGAAACCTGCCTGGGGCGGCCCCAGCTTAGGGACGATGTGAGGGGCTCACACGTGCCCCTTGCTGGCAGGACGGGAGCTGCCTCTGGGCTTGATTCATGCAGGCCCGGGGATTAGAACACCCCCCAGATTGCCCCGACAAGTCGCTCGGTCCAGCCCCTTCCTGGCTCTGAAGCTGCCAAGCAGCCCCCGGGCAGAACCCTCCTGCTGCAGGGCACAGAAAAACCCCTTCTTCCTCCGAACGGAGACACGGGTCACCTGGGCTGGGCGATTCTTCCTGGAGATGGCGGCCCCCTTGCTAGGCGGTCTGATTGCTGGCCAGCTGGGGAGGGGCATCCCCATAAGTCCACCTCCCCCACACCAGCTAGTCTTCTAGCAGGGCTGAGAGCAGTTTGGTCACTGACCAGCCCAGAAAGGGCAGACCGAGGGGGGTTCCGCCGGGGTCAGTTCGAGGACTGAGTCTGTTCGAATCTTCAACCATTTCCATATCGGCACAGAGAGGACGCTTATTAAGTTTGCGGATGGTACCAAGCGGGGAGGGGTTGCGAGGACTTTGGAGGATGGGTCAGAATTCAGAAGGAACTGGACAAACTGGAGAAATGGTCGGAGGTTAACAGGACGAAGTTTGAGGACAAATGCAAAGTGCTCCACTTAGGGAGAAACAATCCGTGTCACGCACACAGAACGGGAAGCGACTGTCTAGGAAGGAGCCCTGCAGAAAGGGATCTGGGGTGAGGGTGAACCACAAGCTAAATATGATTCAACAGTGTGACGCTGTTGCAAAAAAGCAAACGTGATTCTGGGCTGCATTAACAGGTGTGTTGTGAGCAAGACACAAGAAGTCATTCTCCCGCTCTGCTCTGTGCTGGTTAGACCTCAGCTGGATTAGTGTGTCCAGTTCTGGGTACCACATTGCAGGAAAGATGTGGAGAAATTGGAGACGGTCCAGAGAAGAGCAACAAAAAAGATGAAAAGGCTAGAAAACATGAGCTGTGAAGGGAGACGGAAAGAATTGGTCTTGTTTAGTCTGGAAAAGAGAAGATTGAGAGGGGACATGAGAGCAGCTTTCAAGCATCTAAAAGGGTGTTACAAGGAGGGGGAGAAAAATTGTTCTCCTCAGCATCCGATGATAGGACAAGGAGCAATGGGCTTAAATTGGAACAAAGGAGATTTAGGTTGGACATTAGGGAAAACTTCCTACCTGTCAGAGCGGTTCAACACTGGAATAAGTTGCCCGTGGAGGTTGTGGAATCTCCATCCCTGGAGAGATTTAAGAGCAGGTTGGACAGACGCCTGTCAGGGATGGTCTAGACTCTAAGAGGGTGCTTGGTCCTGCCATGAGGGCAGGGGCTGGACTGGATGCCCTTAAGATCCCTTCTGGTTCTAGGATTCCTATGGGGAGCAGCCAGCCCAGGGCATGTGATCTGATCCCAGAGGACGGGTCAGTCCAGCAGCCCGAGGGCCAAAAGGTGAAGCTGGCTCCATGCAGACGGGAAATCAGGTGCCAGGTTCTTGAACCGGGAGGGTATTAGCCACAGGAACAACTTGCCCAGTTGAGTCTCTGATACGTTTCAAATCAAGATCAGATGTTTTCCTAAGACACCAGCTCATAGTGTAGCTAGGAACTGATTCAGGCTAGTCCCTTGGCCTGTGTAGAGTGGGCGATCGACCCATCTGCAAGAGCTTCTGACCTCAGAATCGACAGCCCAAGTCTTCCAACCCGCAGTCCTGGGACACATCTGCAAATTCGCTATGGCTCCCAGTGCAGCAACTGCTGAATTCCCCCATGACTATGACAACCGAAATAGCCTCTATGTTAGATGGGGAAACTGAGGCGCAGAACCGGCAGTGACTTGGTCAAGCAACCCAACCCAGATCTCTCGCGTGCCTCAAACACGAAACTCCCTCCCCCGGCAAATGCCTGGAAGGGAAATTCAGGAAGGAACATAACCAGCCAGGGATGCAAATTTGTTACAAACCTTTTTATTAACATTTCTGAATTCCTCTTTTTCTTTTTTAAATCTTTACAGTAGTTAATGTGCAATTGTCGATACTCTCAGGTCACAGGAATGAGGGAGTCACAAAAATTTCTTGGCACTTATAACACAGAACATATACTGGCATTACTGAGGGGGGCTGGACAGGGTCAGAGTAACAGCAGGGGGCGCTGGGGAGCAAAGAGTGAGTTGCATTCATTTTTTAAACTTTTTTTTTGTTTTCCTCTCTGTAAGTAGAGACGGAGGGGGAGAGGGAGGGAAATGCTTGGTATTATAGAAGCTACTTGCATCAACTGAAAGCACTTGGAAGGCGTCCATGCTGTATCTGAACAATCAGGAGTTAGTGCTTTAAAGTGTAAAGTACGGAGTTTTTTAAATCCTTTTTTTCCCCTCAGTTCATTCTTTTTTTTTTTCCTTCTTTAATTGGAAAAGAAATGAAACTGACGACGATGGGAAAGGAAGGGAAACCGACCAACCAAACAGAAAAGCAGGGGCCACGTCCCAACTCAAACACGTAACCTGAAGTCCAGGTTGGAAAGAAAAATCATAAACCAGCCTGGGAATAAATCCGCCAGCCCAGAAAAGAAAATTCCATTGCCGGGGGGGGGGGGGGGGGAGGCTTCCTGCTTGAGCCTGGCGCAGTTAATTTTGGGGGGGGGGGGGGCTAGCACACTGGGGCATGGCTGGAGGACTGCAGGGCTATCCCATTGCCAGCATGGCTCTATGGAACGGGGGCTCCGTTGGATCAGGACAGGTGAGTACGCTGGGGTGCAGGGGCACCCGGGGCAGCCGGCACACTGCATAAGGCACAGCCCCCTCCCCCATCTCAGATTCCTGAGTTAGTGTCAATGTCGCTGGGGCATTAGGAGCATGCTGAACGGGGCATACTGGGGTGTGGGCCCCCTCAGCCCTCCCTTGCTAGCCACAGAAAGTGAGACCTCCTCTGTGCTGGGGTCAATCCGGAGCCACTCCGCTGAGCTCATGGCAATCCGGAGCCACTCCGCTGAGCTCATGGCAATCCGGAGCCACTCCGCTGAGCTCTTGGCAATCCGGAGCCACTCCGCTGAGCTCATGGCAATCCGGAGCCACTCCGCTGAGCTCATGGCAATCCGGAGCCACTCCGCTGAGCTCTTGGCAATCCGGAGCCACTCCGCTGAGCTCTTGGCAATCCGGAGCCACTCCGCTGAGCTCATGGCAATCCGGAGCCACTCCGCTGAGCTCTTGGCAATCCGGAGCCACTCCGCTGAGCTCTTGGCAATCCGGAGCCACTCCGCTGAGCTCATGGCAATCCGGAGCCACTCCGCTGAGCTCTTGGCAATCCGGAGCCACTCCGCTGAGCTCATGGCAATCTGGAGCCACTCCGCTGAGCTCATGGCAATCCGGAGCCACTCCGCTGAGCTCTTGGCAATCCGGAGCCACTCCGCTGAGCTCTTGGCAATCCGGAGCCACTCCGCTGAGCTCATGGCAATCCGGAGCCACTCCGCTGAGCTCTTGGCAATCCGGAGCCACTCCGCTGAGCTCATGGCAATCCGGAGCCACTCCGCTGAGCTCATGGCAATCCGGAGTCACTCCGCTGAGCTCATGGCAATCCGGAGCCACTCCGCTGAGCTCATGGCAATCCGGAGCCACTCCGCTGAGCTCATGGCAATCCGGAGCCACTCCGCTGAGCTCTTGGCAATCCGGAGTCACTCCGCTGAGCTCATGGCAATCCGGAGCCACTCCGCTGAGCTCATGGCAATCCGGAGCCACTCCGCTGAGCTCATGGCAATCCGGAGCCACTCCGCTGAGCTCATGGCAATCCGGAGTCACTCCGCTGAGCTCATGGCAATCCGGAGTCACTCCGCTGAGCTCATGGCAATCCGGAGTCACTCCGCTGAGCTCATGGCAATCCGGAGTCACTCCATTACAACCAAAGCATCAGACGCAGGCTGGTGCTGGCATACCCCAGCTCAGCTCAACGGAGCTGCAGCAACCCCCTCCCCCTGCATTATACACGGAAGGCCCGTGAAGGGCTACCCTGGGAATTAAGCACCTAACGCCATGGACCTGGGACTGGCATTTCTTTTCCCTCTTGCAATATTCAATCACATTAAAAAAGGGAGGGGAAGGGGCGCGGAGGGGGAGTAACCAGCAGCATCAGCCTCCATATGGCGCAGCTACCATCTCCCCAGGCCCACACTTTCCGTCCGGCGGCTGCTCAGCCGCCCACCTGCCCAGGAAGTTCTGCTCTGACTCCCAGGCCCCTTTGTGCTGCAGGGGGATCTGAAAGAGCCCCGGGGGCGGGAGGCTTTCCCAGGCGGTGGAATGGCCCAGCCCCCAGGCGTAGGGGGCAGAGCGGGGCGTGGATGCAGCCTCTGCGGGATTCTGCTCTGGGACGCGGCGCCTAGTCGCCAGCGAGGAGTCCGGGCCGATCCCTGCTCCCGCTGCAGCCGTTCCACCATGCCTGTCCCGCCCGAGCCTCCCCTCTGACCCTTGCGCCGTCCACCAGGGGGCTCACGCCTAAAGACACCCCCATTTCAATACTGAGGCAGACAGCAACAGCGCCACCAAGTGGCCAAGCTGGGGAATAGCAGCATTCAAACCCCTCTCTCCTCCCACCCTGGCGGTGCAGCTCCCCGATCGGGCTGTGGGTCCGCACTGGCTCAAGGCGGTTCCAGCCCTGTGGCTGGGCCAGACTGATCCCCAGGCTCAGAGGGGGGCCTGGCCCTAGTGTCCGAGCTGGGGGGCATTAGTTGGGAAGGACCCTGGGTCCCCGGCAAGAAGCAGAGACTGGTTCACGGTGCTGACACCCCCTGCCCGGACACAGAGCCTGATGCTGCAGGGAGAGGGGCCCCGACCCACACAGCCATCAGCCTCACCTCTGCATGTCCCCTCCGCACCCAGAGCCCTGGGCCGAGATCCCGGCTCGGTTCTAGTGCAACAACAGGAATCGGGGGACCCCAGAAGCCCCCCATTACCCCAGGGGATCTCCGGGGATCAGGTGTTATCAAAGGACTTTCCCTCCTGCCCTGCAAACCTCCAGATCTGGCGGCTTTTCTCTGACCCTCCCCACCCTACTGGTCCTGCCGCATCCTCACTGCAGAGGCTGCCAGCTTGCACTTCGCATGCCCGGTGGTCGCCAGGCTGGGTCAGTATTCTCCCCAGACCTGGGAAGAAAATCCCGATCTGGCGTGATGGCCACACTAGGCCCATAAGAAGCGATCTGCAGCTTTCCCTGGCTCCCAGCCCCCTTGTGCTATTCACGGGACGGCTCCCTTTCTGCCGGCGGGGAGCGGATCCAAGCGGCGAAGAGACCCGGCCCGGGGAAGTTGCTGCCCCAACAGACTGAGCGTTACGTGTCTCGCTGGCCCCACAGGTCTCTTGCCCACGGCCCTGGCAGAACAGAGCCATCCACCAGACTGCGCTAGCCCTCCCCCCCCCCCCCCCCCCGAGTCCAGCAAGTCGGATCCCGTCTAGTTCACTGGGGGAGGGGGCATTTATCTCCTGGGCCAAGGAATCTGTCCCAGTGTAAATGAACGAAACCTTCCAAATGGCAGCGAGGCGCCGCAGGTAAGGCACTTGGCAAAGTCAGGAGAGCTGGGTTCTGAGCGGCTGTGTGGGCTAATGGTTAGCACGGGGGGGAAGCCAGGATTCCTGGGCTCGCTCCCTGGCTTTTCCTCTGGGTCTTGGAGCAAGACTCCTGGGTGCACCTGTCACACCGGCAGGGTCCTCCCCCGCCCTGCCCCTCGCCCCGGGAGCCGGAGCTGCGGGAAGGCTCCGGAGAAGCGTGTCCTGACAGCATCACCCTTCGGGACTCCACCCAGCCAGAATGCAGGGCCCGAGGCCGAACGTGGGCCGGGGAGAGAGGCCGGGGGTCGCACGCGCTCCTTAGCCCAGCTGGATTCCCCCCGCCTCCCGTTCTACTCCTGATCCGACAGCCCCAGTGAGGCACCAGAGGGGAGTTCACGGCGGCGGCAGAGGCTGGCAAAGTCTACCCCTGCCGCGCCGGTGCCCGATCCGCAGCCCCCTGCCCTCGCACTCGAGCCCACCAGCAGGACCACGGCTTGTGTGTCACATCAGCTACACGGGCCTGGGCTGGCAGAGCTGGGCTGGCACCCTGGGGCATCAAAACGGACACCCCAGGGGCTAAAACCAAGAGCTGCTACAGCTCCCAGCTAGGCCCTGCCATGCTGCCAGGCAGAACAGCCCAGCGGGAGGGCTGGGACACGCAGCCCTGGAGCAACAGGCAGCTGCAGGAAACGCCCGTCACCAGGAGCTCGCCCCCTGCTGGACGAAGGCAGCCCAAGGACACTGCCCCCCCCCAAAACGGTTTTTGTTTAAAAAGCCGTAATCCTCCCACTTAACGGGCTTTTTACCCCAGCTCCACGCGCTGCGTTTTCTAGACGATTTTAATCGCTTTGGCAAGCCGGGTCTTTTGGGCTGGGTTCCAAGATGCGAAGCTTGTCAAACGTTCGCAGCTTCCCGCTCCCGCCTCACAGTGAAACTGGCTGGAGAACAGAAACCGTACAGGGACCGACTCTCCAGTGACAGAGGGCTGGGGCGATCGGGCACAGCCGGACCATCACCTTTCTGCCCCTACAAACAAGCAGCAAGGGGCTTAAATTGCAGCAAGGGAGGTTCAGGTTGCACATTAGGAAAAACGTCCTGTCCGGGTGGTGAAACACTGGAATAAATTCCCTGGGGGGTTGTGGAATCTCCATCACTGGAGAGATTGAAGAGCAGGATGGACAGACGCATTCTACGGCTGGGACAGGCATTTTAAAATCCCCCGCCGGCTCGGTGGCTCTAAGAACAACAGCTAAAGACCCTGCAGAAGCACGTTGTAACAAACGTGTCCCCTGCCCGGCCTTCAGCACTGCAGGATTAGAACTCAGATCGGCCGGGACCATCGCCTGCTGTGCTACGGGCGCCTGGCCCGACAGCGATGCCTTTTGTCCCACACGGGAGCGGGTCAGATTTCAACCCAGGGCTGCAGCCGCGAGCATGTTACAATTAGAGGCCACCCCTTCCCATCCAGGTTTCCAGAACACACTTCTCTGTACCCCCTGGCTTCTGGGTGCTGAGCTGAGCACGCAGAATCAGGACCCTAACAGCGCAATCAAGTGACATTACAGTCCAATCACCCCCCCCCCCATCATTTTGTTTAATCGAGGGGAGGGGGGAGAATAAAATCAGCAAAAAGATGCACCCGGATTTCTTCCCCATACACCACATTGAAAAAAAACACGTTAAAAACAAAGGAGCAATTAAAAAAGGGCTATTTCAATGAACTAACACCCCACACTCCTCTTTGCTTGCTAGTACGTGACCACGATGCAAAACCTCCCCCAACGTCTTTGCTTTTCATTTCTCCAAGAGCCAAACTAACGGATGAGGCGGATCTAAGTGTCCGGGTGGATCAAAGTTACCTCCCCCCTGCCCCCGGGAGCCAGGCAGTCGAGCTACCAAACTGCGATGAAACAGAGTCGGGAGGGACAGGAGGCGGCAGGGGAGAGATGAGGGACGTTTGGTCCAAATTTGGAGCTCTGTCCCGAGTTCAAATTGCGTCCCCATGTGGTGCTTGGTTCCACTGTGAAGCCGTTCGCGGTGATTTTGACAGGCTTTCCTGGCCCTGGTCTCAGCACCTCACAGGAGCAGGGTCCAAGGGCAGCGTCCTACTCCTCAGCTGCTGGCCGTGGTCTGGCGCAATGCCACAGTCATGCCAGGATAACGCACAAGGGGGAGGAACTGAGCCCACCTGGAAGAGGGCTGTTCTTAAAAGCACCCTCGGCTCGTGAGAGCTGACAGACTCCAGTGGCGCCGCGGCCAATTCATCCCAGAGAAGGGGTTAGCCCCTGCAGATCTGCCTCCCCGAGGTGAATTCACACCGGCACGTGTCTTTTTTGTCAGCTTCAAGGCTGCATGTGATGCATCGATCCGGAGCCGGCCCGCTGACTGGGGGTGAACGTTCCATCTTCTGCGTGGAAGTTTGTATTCAAATGGATTGCACTTGGCTGCTGCACCCTTCCAAAGGCTGTTAAAAATACGTACCCTAGAAATATTCCTGGGGGAGGGCCTCTCAAACCCAACACAGCTGGTGGCTTCATTTTTTTTTTTTAAGCGGATTTAATCTCTTACAATTTTCGTAGGCAGACACTTTCTAAAACTGGCTCATTTCTCCCTCCTCCCCCACCACTTTTCACCGAGAAGATGAAACATTCCAAGCGAAGGGGGAAAGCTTTTACTTTTAAAAAAACACCAACTGCCAAAACCCTCACCAAACCGGACAGTGTCTTTCCTGGGCGCACGCACGAGAGGGAAATGGGTCTCTGTGTACAAGTCCTGGCGGCTCAGAGCTGGCGAACAGCTGTAAGATCTACCCATGGATGGCACCGTGTTAATTCGCCTCGTGCCGGTACGAGCAGGAAGCGCCGGGGAACGACAAGCCTGATACAAACGGCAGCTGTCAGGGCGCAATTGCTACACTGTCCTGGAGGGGTTTGACAGCCGCACACAGAAAGCACCAAATTAGGGACCATTGGGCAGGAAACCATAGAAATGTGGGGCTGGAAGGGACTTCGAGAGGTCGCCATGTAGACCGGACCACAAACGTAGACCAGCCCCAACAGCGGTTTGCCCAGCCTGGCCTTAACCCCCCGCGATCACCGAGAGAAGGGGTCCTCTTCACATAGCCAATCCGCCCCCTTTTCCCCATGCCCGACTTTTAACCTATCCTTGCTGGCCAGCGTTCACAACCGTCAAACCTTTTCCGTGCCCTTCTCTGGCCTCTCTCCAAGGGATCCACCAACAGCACGGGCACCCGGAGCAGCCAGAGGCCTGGCCAGTGCCGAGCAGAGCGCGTCAATTACTTCCCCCATCTGACACTGCCCCCCCTTGTGAGCACCCCCCAGAACGAGCCTTTCTAGAGGCTGCGGCAGCCAAGTTATCGCCCCCAGATCCTTCCCAGGTCCTGCCCAGCGCTTCCCCATGTTGATTTCCCCTTCTCGAGGGAAGTTCCCTGCTCTCGTCTTTACTGAGCTGCATCTTCGTGGCTTCCCACCCGTTCTCTCGTTCATCCAAGTCCTTTGGAACGCGACTCCCGCCCCTCCCAGCGCCTGGCACCCCCCCAGCGTGGGCATCTGCACGGCTCACAAGCCCGCTCCATCCTCCGAGTCATTCATGAAAATTCCGAGCCCCACGCCTGACCCCCCGTGGGACACCGCACAAGACTTCCCCTCCCCTCCCAATTCTATAGCTCCAAGTCCTCTTTGAGTCTTTCAGCCAGTTCGCTGCCCATCTTGTACTGATGTCCTCTGGCCCACGCGTCCCTCGGTGGCTGATGAGAAAGTCACAGGGGGCTGTGTCAAAAGCTGCCTCAAATCACAACTCCTGCACCCGCTCCATCCGGGGGCCAGTCCCCTTTGCTCAATGGGGCGTGATTTGCTCTTGACCAAGCCATGCTGGCTGCTCCTTAGCACCATGTTCTCCTCTTGGGCCCGCCACACGGGCTGTCGTATTAGCAGTACCGCCGTATTTCCGGAGCTCAGAGTCAGGCTGACGGTGCCGTGATCACCCGGGGTCTCTTTGCTTCCTTCTTTAAAGATCAGCATGTTTGCTCTTCTTTGCTCCTCCAGGTCCTAACACCCCTGCCTGGGGGAACGCCCACCAACGGCTCATCTATTTGCTGGTCGATCAACACTGGAGTACGCAGCCACAGACCAACGCACAGATGCAGCTCGTATCGACAAAGTCCTCCTGCCGGCTGGCGAGGTCCCCTCCCTGAACGCCGCTAGTTACGTGCCTACACCATCCTGTGCCAGGAGACGGATTTCTTCCCACTCCCGGACAACACAGCTGGGCCGGCAACACTTCGACGAAGCCCCACCCACAGAAGTTGCCCCGGTTTAAGGGCAATGGGTTTAGCTGGGTGCAGACGCTCTTACGTAGCTTTCAAAGCGGTTTAGCACGTGGCTGTAACTTCAGCAGCATTAGCCACGTTTAAAGTCGTGTAGGCACGTCCACATGCACGGATGTTGGATCTGGTTTAACTCCATCGGTACGAACACCACACCCTTCCCTACAGCAATCCGAGCATGGGTGTAGGATAGGTGTGAGAGAGGGGGAGCACTGCTGGTGGTGCCTTCATGGCAGCCAGGGGCTGGTTTTCCACGTCTCAGGCTTCCCATTCAGATGCTGCTTCCTGAGCCACATGGTGCAGCTGTGACTGCACTCCAAGCGAGCAACTCGAGGGGGAAGCAAATTGCAATCAATAGAGGACGATCCTCCAACCCTTTCCCACAAGCCCCCTCGGCAGCCAACGCTGAGCCGTCTGACCCAGGCCATCCTCCTTCTCGTGCCTCTTAGTTCCCACCCCTACACCTTCACCGCGCCACTTCCTGCACACACAGTCCGGTCCTGAACCCTCCAATCGGGCGCAAACTCCCCGGGACAGGCTGACAAGGGCTTTGAGTTTCTTTCTACCCATCCCCTCTCCCCATCCGCCGTCACACGCACAAACTGATCTGACTGTACAGCAGCTAGCGAGGCTGCCCGCATGGCATTGTGCTTCCATCCTTCACCAGGAGCGGCCGGTCGCCCGTATGAAACGCTCCTGTTCTGGTCCCCACGCTCTGAAATGCAGCTGATTTTTTACATTCATTTTAAATGTTTTTTAAAAAACTCTCCCGAGTCCCCATAACATAATTACGGGGAAAGTTTTATTGGCTCCAAGAAACACTCACTCCTAAGGTGGGGCATTGCGTTAAAAAGAAAACAGAAGGCTGCAAAAAAAAATTTTCTTCTAAGAGGGATAAGAAAGATTTCATGTCAGTATTTTAATTCCCAGTTTGGGAGCAGGGGGAGGGGAAGTGCAGTTGTTTGGTTTTGTTAATTTAAAAAGTGTTCCCAGATGCAGTAACCATGATGGCAACAAAAACAACAATTCTTAGCAGCTTGTCCAAGGGAAGTATCACTAAACCCATTTCACAGATGGGGAAACCGAGGCACAAAAAGGGGAGGCAAGTTGCTTAAGGCCATGTGGTAAGTCAGTAACAGAGCTAAAAACAAGCACACAGGAGTCCTGACTCTGCCCCCAGGATAACCACTAGACCTCACTCCCCTCGCAGAGCTGGCAATAGAACCCCAGAGTCCTTGACTGTAAAGCAGCACAGAAGTGAAACTGACTAGAAAGAGAAGGTGAAATTAACCAGACTAATTTCAAGAAAATATACAGCCTCAATCAGTTGCAGGAATGGAAACTAGGCCAAGCACTTAACGAGAAGCATATGAGTAGGCTAATGAACACACACACCTGCTTGCAGATGCCTCCTGTCTCTGTCTGCAGGATCAGGGTCTATGTTATCAAACACACAAATTGGGATCGTGCCATTAACCAGAAAGGATTCAAACATATTTCTCTCCCCACTCCCCCAACAATGCCCCTTGCTATTTCAAAAACCAACGTGGAATTACATAGCACATTCAGGGTCTCCTCTATGCTGGATTTTGGTTTTACATCAGTGTAGCTACAAAATGATCAGCGTCAATGCCAAAAAAAATAGACCCGCCCCCCTCCAGAAAACAGAACCCGCTCAGCCTAAGCCAGGACGTTTTGTTTCTGAGCATTTTAAACGGTATTTGTAACATAAAACTGAAGGTCATTTCTGAACAAAATGTTATTAGGAAAATCGAACTCGTTGGAAAATGTCAAAACAAAACGTTTCAGGGGCAGGGTTTTGGCCAAAAGAGTTCAGTGAAACTGCCCCGTTTTGCATTGGCATATCCGCCTTTTTCACCTGACAGCAACCTCAGCTAACATTTTGCACCCAGCTCTGTGGCTGATCTCCGATTTCACGCTAGTGTAACACGACACCCCTTGTCCAGGGAATGAATCTCAGACTAGTGGCAATAAAAGCCAAAGCCGCTCCGGTTGGAGCTAAAAGATGTGGCCCATCAGCTCATGAGGAGATTCAAACTTTCACATGCGGCCTGGCCCCTCGAGGGAGGCAAAGCAACCGGGAATGAGGCCGACTCTGCCCAGGGTTCGAATCCCCATAGTGTCACTGGCTGTTCCGCTAGGATTTTACACTCTGACGTTGGAAGGGGGAAGAAGAGAAAGAAAAAATCCAGTGTAGACGCAATGTGGAAAGACATCACAGCCGGAAGCGATGCTGTCACTTGCTTTAAAAAAAAAAAAAAAAAAAAACAACCCACTCAGAGCAGCACGCTGTCCCACCCTTATTCGCCACCGCAGCCCGTGCGTGGACGAACGAAGCCAACAGGACTTCAACACATCAGCTTAATAAGGGCAAAGGGCCATTTTGACCGACTTCAAGAGGAGCTTAAAAACAGGGGCTTAAAGTTAAGCGCATGCGCAGGTGCTGGCTAGACAGGGTGCTTTCTACAAAGAAACGTGGGTCTCTATTTGCCAGTGAAATCACGTGGTCACGCTTGGTACAGCGGCGCCCTTCGGAAGCGGTTGGCAAACAGTTCATGGCTCCTTGGGCGAATGGTTAATCAGTTATCAGGGCTGGTTATCAAATCCAAGGGGCCGACGGGAAGTGGAGACCCAGCCACGCCACCCGTTCCACGCCCGGTTTGATATGCTCGCAACAATCAAGCCACCTTTTCTTAACCCTTTGCAAGCCGGGGGGAACCGAACCCTCATCGAAAGTGTCACCAATTACTGATCAAGATATTTAAAGAGATATCGTTAAAAGCGCGGCTCCTGCACATGGCAAAGAGGAGGAAGAGGGGGAGGGGGATTTCCCAAGTCAACTCATAAGGCTATCAAAGAAAACATCCCCGCTCAGTGAGAAGAGCGGGAGATTGAAACAGCTCCCGCCACGGACCCCTCCCCCGCCTCTCTCATTACCCACAGTGCATTAGGAACCGAGGAGGATTTTTTTTTTTTTTTTTTAAAGATACGGTGCAACATATTTCCCCCCCGGCAAACCAACAAAAAAATTAAAATCAAATCAAGGTGGGACGCTAAAAATAATCAACGTAAGAAATGAAAATAAAATAAATCAGTGACTGGAAAGGGCGACAGGGAGGAAGCGGCTTTTACTGGAGACTCTCGGCCGAGGCCCCTGCATCTCCGTCATGGCTGCCCGTCTCAAAACTGTGCTCCACTCCCATGATGTCCGGTTCCATCTTCCCAGTGTCGTTGATAAACGTGGTGTAGGTGTCACCTTCTGCCATCAGCAGCTTGAGCTTGGGGATCCAGCTCTTCCGGACCACGCGCCGGGCGTTCGTGCACATGTCGGCCGCGATGGCGTTCATCTCGCTCTCCTTGAAGTTGGGGGCAAAGTTCTGGCAGTAGACTGGGGAGTGGGGCACAGAGAGACTCTTGTGAGTCAGGCAACCAGACTAGCACCCAGGCCAATCCAGCGGGCAAGCGTGTTGTGAGACCCCCCTCCTGGTGCCGGAAAGGAGAGGGGGTGTGTGTGGGTGTAGTAGAAAGGGGCCCCCCACATTTTTTCTCTAGCAAAAAATGCAAATCAAGTGACACCAAAGTATTTTTCAAATTCATGTCAGTTTTGCTTCATTGTTCATTAAGGATTAAAAAAAAAAAAAAGCTTTTTTGGTTGGAACCGACCTTTTGTTTTCCTGCTGCTCTCGAAGTTCAAAGAGCGTTTTAAAACAGTCAAAACAAGCCAGGCCCGTTTCGATGATACCAAACGTTTCGTTCCACCCACAACTGTCCCCACCACCGTCTTTTCATTCGCCAACCGGTCCATCATTTTGGTTTTCATTCCAGCCAGAAGCTGCAAGGTTTGTCCAGTCCAAACTGGTCATTGTTTCTTTCAACTTTTTGATTCACCAAAATGTTGACTCCCCCCCCACTTGAAAAAAAAACCAACCACCCCTTTTCTAAATGGTCAACAAACCAAAAACATCCGATCTGCATCCGAGTGGAAACCCACCCAACACAAACAACAATCCTGAGCAATTAAGGGTCTAAAAGCGGCTGAGATTAGAGCCAGGTGAAAACGGCAGGAATTATTAATATTTTTAAAAATCAAGCTTCTTAGCTTGGGCCTATATTTTTTGACTGCCTGCAGCCTCTAGCCAGTAGGGGGCACAACCTCCCTGATGGGAAATCTGTCTCTGCCTATAGACCCCCATTCTCTGCTCCCCATGGGAGGCCCTTCAAAGGAACTGGGGCCAGGATTAGCGGCTCCCCCCTCCCCCAGAGGGAGGGTACGAGGGTCATGTGAACCGCCGCACCCCCTGCCATGCTCAGCACCAGACCCGGAGGCTCCGGGAGGAGTGCGGAGCCAGGCCTGGGTCTGATGGCGCCCTGCAGGAGCTGGCAGAGCCGCTCCATTCTGCGCCAGCTGGGTCTCCGGCCCGTCAGCCGCCTTGCCCAGCGCTCGGGCCAGGATCCCTTAACGGGCCGACGTGACGCTCCACAGGGAGGATGCGTTGGGCTCTGGGCCAGGCCTGCAGCGGCACGGGGCCTGAGCCGCACACCTGTGTGCCGGGGTCGTGGCACGTGCCAACGCGCGGGCTCCCCCCCCGCTGCCAGTCGGAGCCCCCCTGCCCCGGCCACAGGTACTCACACTTCACGGCATGCAGGACCCGGCTGTCCAGCGGCTTCCGGCTGGGATCGTTGGTGGACGAGCGGATGCCGGTGCCGCAGCTGTTCGCCAGAGTGTTCCTAGATGGGGGAAGGACCGAGTATGAGAGACGCTCCCACCGCCGCCCCGACCCCTGCTCAGATGTGGGCAAAGAATCCAGCAGTCCTGGCTCCCAGTGACCCCAGCTCTGACCCCCAGGCCCCACATCCCTCTCGTAGCCAGGACTAGAGCACAAGTCCTAACTCCCAGCCCCCCATGCCACAGGTGGGTGGGGGTGAGGTGGGGGGAACGACACCAGTTCTGCTTCCTGGCCCCCTTGTGCTCTAACCACTAGACCTCACTCCCTTCCCAGAGCTGGGGATAGAATCCTGGAGCCCTGCCTCCTGGAATGGCGTCAGAGCAGGACTCTAATGGGCTGGGCGGGGGACAGAGAGATGTGACCCCTTCTCCTTCCCGATAAAAAAAGCCAAAATTCACCGGTCGAAGAAGGACGCCAGGAGCCGTCGGAGCAGCACCTTGTGCCGCGTCCCTGCGCTGACGTGGCAGTTCATCAGCTGCGCCCGGGTGATGTACACGTTGGTACCTGGCAGGGGGGAAAGGCCCCATTATGGCCCAGCGCGTCCCTCGGGCCCCCACCAGGGGGCGCTGCTAAGGGACAGCCTCCATTCCCGCCTCCTCGCCCAGCCGGGGGGAGCCAAGGGACGGGAGCCCCAAGAGGGCAGCGACGGGGGCCTGGGCCGGGGGCTGCAAACGCTGGGGCCTGGGCAGTTATTAAACACTGGGGCCCGCTGCTGTGCCAAATTCCCCCTGGTCCCCATCCAGGGTCCCCTCTCGGATGCCCCATGGACCCTCCCCTCCTCCAACCAGGATCGGGGCCTCCTGCTGTGCTGGGCACCACCCAGACCCTGCGCCCCCAACGGAGCCACAGAGCCCCCCCAGCTGAGCTCTGCTCTGCCAGGTGCCATGCCAGCTCCCCCCGGGGAGTTCTGGGTCCCCCCGCCCTCATTCAGGGCCCTGCACGGAGTTTCCTTAGCAGCCGACTTTGGGGGCCCTTAAACCCGACCTCTGACGCTTCCCAACCTCGCGGGGGTTTGTTCAGGAGCCGCACGGCAGCAGCTGTCCTGGGGCCGGGCCTTGGCCCACGCATCTCCCTCCACAGCGGGAAAGAGAGGCTCTCCTGGGCATGGCCAGCGCCAGGTGGAGGGGGCCGGGGAGTGAGGGATGGGCAAGTCTTGCCCTGCGGCTCACAGAGCCCCCAACCACCCTCAGCCCCCGAGCCACCCTCGACCTGCCCCCCCCCAGCCACACCCTGGCCTGCCCCCCTCCCTCCCACTCCCCTGTCCCCCCAACTATCCCCTGGCCTGCCCCACTCCCAGCCACCCCCTGCCTGCCCCCCCAGCTATCCCCTGGCCTGCCCCAGTCCCTGCCACCCCCCGCCAGTCTCCCCCAGCTATCCCCTGGCCTGCCCCACTCCCAGCCACCCCCCACCTGCCCCCCCAGCTATCCCCTGGCCTGCCCCACTCCCTGCCACCCCCGCCTGCCCTCCCCAGCTATCCCCTGGCCTGCCCCACTCCCAGCCACCCCCCACCTGCCCTCCCAGCTATCCCCTGGCCTGCCCCACTCCCTGCCACCCCCCGCCTGCCCCCCCAGCTATCCCCTGGCCTGCCCCACTCCCAGCCCCCCCCCCGCCTGCCCCCCCATCTATCCCCTGGCCTGCCCCCCCCATCTATCCCCTGGCCTGCCCCACTCCCAGCCCCCCCCCGCCTGCCCCCCCATCTATCCCCTGGCCTGCCCCCCATCTATCCCCTGGCCTGCCCCACCCCCAGCCTGGTCCTTGAGTGGTTTCCAAAACTTTTAAGCTGCGTCCCCACCGCGGCTGGAACAGGCCTATAGGGCAGCATATTCCCCTGCTGGCAGGTTATATGGACCCTGCATCCCCCACCCCTCCCACAACCTCCCTCCCCCCTCCCACAACCTTCCTCCCCAGAGCCTTAGGCTGGGGTGTGTGTGTGAAACTTGGACTCATTCTGGGCACCACCAAAAAGTCTGCAAACCTGCTGCCCCGATCAGGCCCCTCCCCTCTGGGTTCTCCCAGCCTCATGCCCCGCCCCCACCTGTCACGAGCTCCAGCTTCTCGGCGGGGTCGCCCTCGTCGTACAGCTTGGGGTGGCACCGGTTCCCGATCTGGTTGATGAGCTCGGCCGGCAGGGACGCCAGGTCCTGCCGCACCCGGATCCGGTTGCGCGACTCGGAGACCACCTGGTCGGGCAGGGCTTCCACCTTCTCGGCCGCGGCCGCTGGGGGGGGGGGGGAGCAGAGGGTGAACGTGCAGCACACGCCCGTAGGCCTAAGCAGTCAGCCTAGTGGCGGGGGGGGGGCTTGTGTGCGCAGATCGGCTGGGTTCTTTCCCTCACCCTGGGAGGGCAGTGGGGTCTAGTGGTTGGGGGGGGGGGGGCTTGGAGCCAGGCTCCTGGGCTCTGTGATGAGCTCCAGCAGGGCAGTGGGGTCTAGTGGTTAGAGCTCGAGAGCTGGGAGTCAGGGCTCACTACAGCGAGCAGGGCCCACGTGTGCCGGTTTCCCTCTCCGGGAATGAACTGTTAACCCGGAGCACGAGGGGTTCGTCTCTCCAGCAGGCGAAGAGCAAACTCTCCCCCCGCTTACAACAGGGACCCCGGGCCAGCGCCCTTCCCCCGCCACATGTCCGTGGGAAACACCCCCCTGCCGACAGGCCCCTCGGCCTTCCTGCCGAGCCCTCTGATAGCAGCCCGGGCGCCCTGCTCGCTGGGGACGGGCTGAGACCCGGCGAAACTCAGGACAGAGGCTGAGCCTTTGCCCAGCGAGACGGCGGCGTCTCCCCAGGCCTCGGCCACATCGCCGATTTACGGTTTCTATGCCCAGATGTTGCTGCCCCCATCCCTCTCCTGCCCGATGCCCTAACCACTGGGCCACCCTTCCTCTCTTGGGTTCTCTCCGCTCTTCCAGGCCAGCGCTCAGTGAAAACTAACTGTGGTTTCCACTCGCCTGTAAGCCTCACCCCGACCTCAGGTGGAGCCAGCAGCCCCGCCCCTTCCCTCAGCCACACCCCAAAGGGGCGGAGCTATACTCCTTCCCCTCCCTGCCAGCTTGGAGCAGTAAGAGACCCTCCCGGAGCATGTTAAGTCCCGTCCCATCTCCCTGAGCCCTGCCCCCCAGGAGGCATTAGCGCCCCTCCCCCTCCCCAAGCCCCGCCCCCAAAGGGCGGAGCCTGAACGACCCCTCCCCCGGCCACTCTCACCTGTCTGCCCTACATTCATCATGCTGTACATGGTGTACATGTTGCAGATCTGCCGGTACTGCTCATCGGAGCCTTCCTCCGCCGCGTCCTCCTCCTCGTCCTCCTCGTTGTGATAGGAGCTGGGGCTGTCGCTCGTGTAGGCGCTGGACGTGCCGGGGCTGGTCTGGTCGGACGTGCTGGGCCCGCTCCCCGCGCCCGACCCGCCTCCCGCTCCCTGCGCCCCCGGCGGCGGCGGCTGCTGCGGCGGCGGCGGCTGCCGGTTGCCTCCGAGGTCCTGGGTGGAGAACTTGGCCATTTTGCGGCTGCCATTGTTGCCGCCGCCGCCTCCTCCCTCCTTCTGGCCGTTGTCCCAAAGCCGCTTGACCACAAACGTGCACTGGACCGAGTCCGACTCCTGCTGCTCCGTCTTGACCCGGGACACCAGGGGCAGGGGGGTGTTGCAAGAGGGCCAGCTGGAGGTCTGGGCCACGGGGCTCTGGGGCTCGGAGGACGGGGCCTCCTCGGCGTGGAGGCCCTGGGAGTCGCAGCTGGGGGAGCTGACCTTCAGGAAAAACTCAGTCCCCTTCTCCATGATCTCCTGGATCTGGAGGAAGCCGGCCGTGTACATCAGCAGGAACTGGTCGCCCACGTTCATGCTCAGCCGCCCCGTGTAGCAGAAGCTGAGGATCTGCTGGAAGGACTGAGGCTGCACGGCCGCCGGCAGCTCCACCACCGCGCTCTTGCTGTTGTTGAAAAGGTCCCGGAAGTAGGAGCTGCTGGCTGCCAGGACGGCCCGGTGGGCCTTGAAGGCATGGCCCTTCACCACCACCGAGACGTCGCAGTACAGGCCCTGCAGCCGCTGCTCGTTCAGGCACTCCAGGATGCTGTTGCCGAAGTTGGGGATCTCCATCTGCAGCGTCTGCGCCATAGTCGCCTCCTCCGGGCGGGGGGTGGGGGGGCGGTGGGGGGTTGGCTGGAGACCGGGAGGAGGGGAAAGACACAGGGGGCAGAGGTAGAGATGTACGGGTGGATATGGGGTGTATGGAGATGAATGGATGGGGGGTGGGAGGGAGGGACAGAGGGTGTGGGGATGGATGGAGGGTGGTTGTGGGATGGATGGATGGATGGGTGGGTGTGGGGAGGGATGGATGGTGGGTGCAGGGGGGAGGGATGGATGGGGGGATGGATGGGGAGGGGATGGATGGACGGTGGGTGTGGGGAGGGATGAATGGATGGGTGGTGGGGGGGATGGATGGATGGATGGACGGTGGGTGTGGGGAGGGATGGGGAAGGGAAGGATGGTGGGTGGGTGGGGGGACGGATGGGGAGGGGATGGAGGGTGGGGAGGGATGGATGGTGGAGGGGAGGGATGGATGGATGGATGGATGGATGGACGGTGGGTGTGGGGAGGGATGAATGGATGGGTGGTGGGGGGGGAGGGATGGAGGGATGGATGGATGGGTGGTGGGTGGGGAGGGATGGATGGATGGATGGTGGGTGTGGGGAGGGATGGGGAGGGGAGGGGATGGATGGATGGATGGAGGGTGGGTGGGTGGGTGGGGAGGGAGGGAGGGAGGGATGGATGGACGGATGGTGGGTGGGGAGGGATGAATGGATGGGTGGTGGGGGGAGGGATGGATGGATGGATGGACGGTGGGTGTGGGGAGGGATGAATGGATGGGTGGTGGGTGGGGAGGGATGAATGGATGGGTGGTGGGGGGGAGGGATGGATGGAGGGTGGGTAGGTGGGGAGGGAGGGATGGATGGTGGGTGTGGGGGAGGGAGGGAGGGATGGATGGATGGTGGGTGTGGGGACGGATGGGGAGGGACGGACAGACATGCATGCCCACGGATGGATGTGCCCCCCGGTGGATGGCCAGGTGGGAACAGACGCCGGCAGCCCACAAAGGACACACAGGAGGAGATGCAGGTGATGGACGGGCCGGCAGGGGGAGGGGGACAGGAAGGTGATAGGTGGGTGCAGACGTGGGGAGAGATAAAATCGGTCAGAGAGGACGAGGGGGGGAGCAGCAGAAGAGGAACAGGTGGGGGGCCAGAGGCGGGGGAGGGGGAATGTCCAGAGGGCAGAGGAGGGTGGGGGGGAGGGGAGGAGAGAAAAAGGAAAGTGCATTAGCTGCCAGTCTGCCCTGGGCGGAACGTCCCGTCAGGCAGCTTCACTTTCCCATCTTTAGGGTGCCGCCACCTGGGCCCGTGTTAAGAACATCAGAGCGGCCAGACGGGGTCAGACCAAAGACCCATCCGGCCCAGGGTCCCATCTGCCAACAGCAGCCAGTGCCAGGTCCCCAGAGGGAACCATCAAGGGATCCCTCCCGTCGCCCATTCCCAGCCTCTGACACAGGCTAGGGTCACCATCCCTGCCCAGCCTGGCTAATAGCACTTGATGCCCCTGTCCTCTGAATCTAGCTAGCTCTTTTTTGAACCCTGTTAAAATCCTGGTCTTTACAACATCCTCTGGCGAGGAGTTCCACAGGTTGACAGTGCTGCGTGAAGAAAAGCTCCCTTTGGTTTGTTTTAAACCTGCTGCCTATTCATTCATTCCTTTATCAGAGGGGTAGCCGTGTTAGTCTGAATCTGCAAAAGCGACGAGGAGTCCTGTGGCACCTTATAGACTAACTGAAGTGTAGGAGCATAAGCTTTCGTGGGCAAAGACCCACTTCGTCAGATGCATCTGACGAAGTGGGTCTTTGCCCACGAAAGCTCATTCATTCCTTTATTTGTTTAAAATATTTTTACACCACCTCTCTATTTAAAATATTCAAGGCAGCTTAACAACATTTTTAAAAACACAATAAATTCAATTCATTTGGGGACCCCTCACTCTTGTGTTAAACCCTGGGGAACAGGATCCCAGAGGGGGGTTTCACCTGACACCTCCAGATCCCGCAGCTCAGAAGCAAGAAATCCCACCCGTGCCCACAGATCTCCAAGCCGGCAGGGACTATCGTGGTCTGTGCCACATGGGCCAGGGAACGGCCCGAGCGAACTCCCAGAGCGGAGCTTTCAGAAACACACCCCGGCCTGAGCGAAACCGGGTCAGAAACGGAGACTCCGTCCCGAGTCGGGGGAGCAGCTCCCAGATGATGCTCCCCAGGACAAATTTACACCCTGTTCCCCGGCTCCATTTGTCTGGCTTCAGGTCCCAGCCAAAGGGTTGTGTTCGAACCGCGCTCTGCTCGCCGGACGAGCCCTTTCCACCCCGGGGAACAGGCAGACTCCGCCTGTGCCCGTCTCTGTGACAGGCGCTAGGAACCCACGCTCTGTCACCGGGTGGCAGGTCTTCTGAGCCGTCCGTCCCCGGTACCCACCAGCTCTGTGCTCACGGGCAGTGTCCAGTCTGCCTGACTCGGGAAAGGACCCTCCCCCGGCCTCCGCTGGAGCCAAAACCGATGAGAAGGGAGCGTCTTCCCCAGCCGCACCCAAGCCCCTTGGGACGCAGGGGGAGGGCTCAGGGAACCCCCCGGCTCGGAAGGTGGGTGGGGGAGGCATCTCCAGTCGCACACAGAGCGATGCCGAAGCGAGAGCCGCAGTGCACTCTGGGACAGAAGGCAGGGAAGCACTGCATGATGGGAAATCCCTGCCCCAGATGCTAACGAACCCGCCGGCCCACACCCAGCTCTGCAATGATCCAGCAGCAGCGAGCCCTCCGTTGGCATCCAAACGCCTGGGGCAGGGGCTCCGCTCGCGGCCCGGAACGGGCAGCTCCTACTGTCCGACCAGGAGGGGGGGAGCCTGTTTTGGGGAAGGGGCCACACACAAGAGAAGCAAAACCCCTCCCAGACGCGGCCCCCAACTGAGAAGCTGGAGCAACGGACACTCCCCTCAAGCTCCAGCCCCACGGGGAGGGAGAGAGAGGAATGGGGTCTGGGCAGGAGGGCAGAATAGGAGAGGGCTGGGAGGGTGCAGGAGCGGGGCGGGGGTGCAGGGTCTGGGCAGGAAGGTGGAGCAGGACAAGATGGGGGGGCTGGGCAGGAGGGTGGAGCGGGGCGGGGGTGCAGGAGAAGGTGGGGGGCTGGGCAGGAGGGTGGTGCAGGAGAAGGTGGGGGGCTGGGCAGGAGGGAGGAGCGGGGCGGGGGTGCAGGAGAAGGTGGGGGGCTGGGCAGGAGGGTGGTGCAGGAGAAGGTGGGGGGCTGGGCAGGAGGGTGGAGCGGGGCGGGGGTGCAGGGGCTGGGCAGGAGGGTGGAGCAGGAGAAGGTGGGGGCTGGGCAGGAGGGTGGAGCAGGGTGGGGACGCAGGGGCTGGGATGTGGGGGGCTGTCTGGCACAGCTGGGGGGAGGGGCAGCTGTCTCTGCACGGCTCCCCATGGACGCTGCCCCGCCCATTGGCCACAATTCCCAGCCAATGGGAGCAGTGGGAGGCGGAGCCTGCCTGGAGCATTTCCCTGCAGTGCAGAGCGGCTCCCCGCCCCCCCCAGAGCCCACAGGCCCAGCCCCTCCCCCGCAGCGGCGCGAGCTGGCGGGTGCCGGCCGGCCCGTCGGTTCCCCACCCACTCCAGCCTCAACAGACCAACGTCGGGGTGCTCGCTGCGCCCTCCGCCCCCCCGTGCCCCCCGTGTCCCCACAGCCCCCCCGGCTCGCGAACGGGCTCTGGATCTAAAGTTTGCACCAGTCCCCGGGGGACGTCATCTGCTCCTGATGGAGCGTGCGGGGGTCTCTGCTCTGCCTGGCTCCCGTCCTCCGGCCCCCCAGCTCCCATGGGTGCCCGGGAACCCACATGAGTTCCAGATGCACCGGGGGTGCGCCCTCCCGGGACAGCCTCCTGCCCCAGCCGTATGCGACCCGCAGGGGCAGCCCGTGCCGATTGGCAAACTCAGCAGCCGCCTAGGGCGCCAAGCTAAATGGGGCTCCAAATTCCCTGCCACTTCCCCTTCCCGTAACACCTGGCTTCGGCCCCGGAGGAGTGCGGCCACTTCCCTGCGCCGCAGGAGAGGAGGGGTCGGCCTCAGGGGAGGCATGCGCCGGCTTCCCCTGTGCCGTGGGAGGGGTGAGTCGGCCCCAGAAGAGGAGTGCGGGGAGCTGGCCCCCTGGGGAGGCAGTGCATGGGGGGGGGGGGGGGAAGGCGCATCAATTAAATTGTTTTAAATTAAATTAATGCAGATTGCCTGTCTTCTAGAACTGGAAGGGACCTTGAAACATCATCGAGTCCAGTCCCTGCCTTCGCAGCAGGACCGAGTACCATCCCTTACCAATTTTTGCCCCAAATCCCTAGATGGCCTCCGCAAGGATTGAACTCACAACCCTGGGTTTAGCAGGCCAATGCTCAAACCACTGAGCTATCCCTCGCCCCAATTCCAGAGTGGCAGAGTCCCCACTCCAAAGGGACACAGCCCCACACCTCATGGGTGTGGCCTAGCCACCCGATCCCTTCTTGACTCTCACCACCACATGGTCCTGCAGCAGTGAGTTCTGCAGGGACACATTTCCTCTGTAAGTTACCGCGCACACACACAAGCCACACGGCCAGCTCCTCGCCAAACACTCGCGCACCAGGCAGGAAATCCGAGCCACATGAAGTCAATTCCACGCTCCCACCCCGGCACCGAGGCCTGCCAGGCCTATCAAATTGCCCGGGGAAGGGAGGAGGGTTAATTTAGTCGTGATTAGCGGAGCAATTTGCTTTACGATTTTTTGAAAAGTTCATTATTTTTTTTTTAATCCCAAGAGAACTGCCCTCGCCTGGGGCAGGAGGAGGCTGGTGCACCAGAGAGGGCAAAGCACCATCTCCCAGTCTGCTCCGCCCTGAGCCAGCCTGGCCCAGAACTGGGGCTGGCTCCGACTCCAGTTCCCCCCCGGGGGGGGGGGGGAGGCCCATGCTCCTCCCCCAGGCCGGCCCATGCACTGTGCTCCCCTGGGCGTGGGGCACGAGCTGTGGGAGCAGCAGAGGCCTTTCTCGCATTGTTTCACATGTGGCGGGCACCGAACGAGGGAGCCGGAGCCACCCCTGGGCGAGCGAGCCGGGAGGGGGACCCAAGCGAGCGCATATCGACTTTGCACCCACGCGCTGCGCCTGCCTCCGTACTCAGTGGGAAGCCAGGGATGGGCGGTGGGAAGGGGGGCTGAGCGCCCCATCGGCATCTCCCCAACCCCCAGACCCCTCGGGCTTTGCTTCTTCCTCAGCCCGAGCCAGAGGACGGGGGGCACCCCCCATTTGACATGGGAGGGGGGGGAGGCCACGGGATTTGCCTAAAGCTGCGAGGGGGTCAGCGGGGGGAACCCAAGGAGTCTAATCCTAGACCGGAGCCGGCCAAGCCCTTTAACCCGGCCCGCCCCTGCAGCACGGAGCAGCGCTGCTCCAAGCGGCTGGCTGCTCCCTGCGGTTGGCTGCGCTGCACGGGGGGAGGGGGCTTTATGCACTGCCCCCACCCCCAGCAAAATCTCTCAGCTCCTACTGGCTGGAATCTAGCCAGTGGGAGCCGAGAGATTTTGCTGGGGGCGGGGCAGCACGTGAAGCATCCCCCCCCAGCACCGAGAGCCACATGGAACAGCCAGCTGCTTCGAGCCATCTGGGGCTGCTGGGCAGCCTGCCTGAGTGTGCTGCTGGCTGGGAGCCGCTTAGGTAAGTGCCTCCCGCGGGGTCAGAGCCTGCCTCTGGCACCCCACCCCTCCTGCACCCCAACTCCCCCCAGACCCTGCACCCCCTCCTACGCCCCTCCCCCAAGCCAGAATCCTCTCCCTGCACCCAAACCCCCTCCAACACCCCTCCCCCAGGCCAGAATCCTTTCTTGCACCCCCCCCACACCTACCCCAGACCAGAATCCTCTCCTCCCGGACCCTGCACCCCCATTCCCTGCCCAGGTCACCACCTCTTCCTTCACCCAAACTCCTTCTCAGACCCCCGCCCTCTCTTGTACCCCACTGCCCTCCCCCGACTTCACTTCTGCACCAAGCCGCCATCCAGACCCTGCCCCCCCTCCATGGACAAGTGCGGCCCTTGATCACTTACCAGAATCTTGGAGTGGGCCCCCCCATCAAAAATTGTTGCCCACCCCTGCACTGGACATCACTCCCCTCCTACAGCTGGGCACAGAACCCAGGAGTCCTGGCGTCCCACCCCTTCTCCCCCCTCTGACAGAACCTTGCCCCTCACCTTCTGCTCACATCCATTCCAATAAAATACAGGACTGTGTAGCACTTTAAAGACTAACAAGATGGTTTATTAGATGATGAGCTTTCGTGGGCCAGACCCACTTCCTCTCGCCTGGCACTTCCCATGAACAGATCTCAAAGAAAGTCACTGTCCTCCTTATTTTACAGGCGGAGAAACCGAGGCACAGAGCAGGGGAAGAGACTCACCCAAGGGCCCCTAGCACATCGGTAGCAGAGCTCGGAAGAAAGCCCAGGTCTCCCGAGTCCACTAGGCCTCACTGCCTCCCTAGGAGACATGCGGTACTAGGCGCTGTACAAATGCACAACGAGATGACAGCTTATGCCTTGTCATCAACATCTGGTCTCTGCTCCTCCCAGGCCTGGGATCCCGACTGCAAACCTTGCCGGGCAAAGGCTCCGACACCAAAACAAGGGCAAGTCTGTTCTCCGCCTTGTTCTGCAGAGGCCTCCTGAAGAGAGAGAAGCGAAAGGAGGGTGACAGACCGGGGCCCGGGCTCCATGCCTGGCCTCACTCAGACCTCGTGGACTTGGAATCCTCCAACGGGTTTAACTTCCAGGTTTTTAAAGACCCAGAGAACACCCTGCCCGGACCGTCCGATTTCAATCTCTCCCTCGTCGCCCGGAACCAATGGCTGGAAACTGAAACCAGAGCGCCCCTTGAAGCCGCTTCCACGCCCATCGGCTCCCGTTCACACCTGCACTTCCAAACCAGCGCAGCTTTTCCATAGGGACAAGTCACGGCCCTTCCGCGATAGCCGGGGCATGGATCCTGCCTTTGTCCCTTCTATTTCCAATCTGAATCGGAGCGAACGCTCATCGGGGCAAGGTCTGTCCCTCACTCTGCGTCTGTGCATGAGGAGGCCCCCAATTGCTGGGGTCAGGGGGGGGTCTATGAAGGGTCTGGCACAAAGCAACCCCCCAATCTCAGTTGAGGGGCAGTGTTCCCTGTAAGCTTGTGCGGCCGCTCAGGGGAAAGTCCAACGCTGCCCAGCTGATTAGCAGAGCGCCCCCCGCTAGGTTTTGGTTCTGCTGGTGGTGCACATCCCGCACATGCCTCAGCGCACAAAAATTATTCTGCACATGGACGGAAAAGATTAGAGGGGACGTTGCTGGCAGAGGCTGTGCAGGGCCTACCATGAGGGGGCCCAGATCTGTGCTGGGGGGGCATGCAGCCCCCAGCATGAGAGAACCCCCCAAACTCAGGGCTTGGCACAAGACGGCTTGGCACAGCCTTGCTCGGCACAAGCCTCCTGCAGACACCAGGTGATCGTCAGGTGAAATCCTAGCCCAGGGTGCGTTATCCTATCGCCCGAGCTTTGCTAAGCAACACAGCAAAAAGTAAGGCCGAAGGCGTCTCAGCCCTGTTTCCCCGACCGACATCTTACCCCCGTGCCAGCCCGGTCTCTACAGCCCCCACCGAGCCCCTGCCCAGGACTAGCGACCGGCCTTGCCTCTGGCCCAGGGACCCGCCGTCGGGGGAAGGGGATTCGGCAGTCTGCTCACCCCTGCCGAAGCCAGCAGCCAAGGAGGGAACGGGGCTGAGACCCGACAACTCGTTCCATAGAAGCCAGAGCGGGGCAGCTTTCAGCCTTCCTCCGTCCAGGGAAGATCAATAGCTCAGACTAGCCCCTACACCTCTCTCCACCCAGCCTGGCCTGCTTGCCACCTGGCTCAGACACCCGCTACCCCCCCACGGTTCCCTAATTGCAGGAAGAAAGGGGGGGGAGGAACCGTCCGAGCAGAGGGGGCCTTTCGCACCCAACTCAGGGTTGCCGACTGACAGGCTGGGAGAGCGGAGCAACGCCTCCGCTGAGAAAACTTCTCTGCACTTGCTACTGGGTTGCCTGAGAGGCCCAGTGCCCCAAAGATCTTTCAGTCTCAATACACTAAGCCAGGGGGTCTCAAACTTCGTAATACCATGAGCCCCCTAGAATTCTAAATGAATTTGTGTGACCCCCCCACCCTCACTGCTCCACGAGTAAAGGGGGAGTTGGGGGGGGTCATCGGGGCTGGCCGGAGATCAGGCAGGGGAACCGGCTGGCAGAAAGCGGGGCTGGCTGGGGAAGTTGGGGGGTCATCGGGGCTGGCCGGGGGAACTGGCCGGCGGGAAGCAGGACTGGCGGTGGGAGGGGTTGGGGGGGGTGTGCAGTGGGGCTGGCCGGGGGAGATCAGGAGGAGGAGGGGAGAACCGGCTGCCAGAAGCAGGGCTGGCCAAGGAAGATCAGGAGGAGAAGTGGGGGAGAACCAGCCAGCCAGGAGGGGGTCAGACGAGGAGCGAATTGGCCGGCGGGGAGCAGGACTGACCCGGGTACGTGCAGATCCCAGGGCGCTGCCCATCCCGCGCACAGTCCCGCGCACAAGCATCTTCGCGGGCAGGCTTGCGAACCTAGTGAGGAGGGCTTTAAACTAGGTTCGTCGGGGGACGGTGACCAAAACCCTGAGGGGAGTGGGAAAGTCAGATACCGGGAAGAAATGCATAGAGCAAGGAGCGAGAAAGGAGGACCCCAGTTTCGAATGGAGAAGATAATGCAATCAACTGGTTACCTGAAGTGTTTGTACACTAATGCGAGAAGCCTGGGCAACAAGCAGGAAGAACTGGAGGCCCTGGCCCAGGCCAAGAAATATGATTTAATTGGGATAACAGAGACTTGGTGGGATGACTCGCATGACTGGAGCGCTGTCATGGAAGGGTATAGATTGTTCAGGAAGAATAGGCAGGGGAGAAAAGGAGGAGGAGTTGCACTATATGTAAGAGAGCACTATGATTGCTCTGAACTCCAGTATAAAGAGGGAGAAAAACTTGTTGAAAGTCTATGGGTCAGGTTTAAAGGAGCAAACAGCAGTGATGTTGTGGTTGGTGTCTGCTACAGGCCACCGAACCAGGTGGATGAGGTAGATGAGGCTTTCTTCGAACAACTGAGCGAAGCTTCCAGATCGCAGGCCCTGGTTCTCATGGGGGACTTTAATCACCCTGACATCTGTTGGGAAACCAATACGGCAGTACACAGGCAATCCAGGAAGTTTTTGGAGAATGTTGGGGATAACTTCTTGGTACAAGTGCTGAAGGATCCGACCAGGGGCCGTGCACAGCTTGACCTTCTCCTCACAAACAGGGAGGAACTAATAGGGGACGTAGAGGTGGGTGACAACCTGGGAAGCAGTGATCATGAGATGGTAGATTTCAGGATCCTGACCAAAGGAAGGAAAGAGAGTAGTAAAATACACACCTTGGACTTCAAAAAAGCAGATTTTGACTCCCTCAGAGATCTGATGGAAAGAATCCCCTGGGATGTTAACATGAAGGGGAAAGGAGTCCAGGACAGCTGGCAGTATTTTAAAGAAGCCTTACTGAAGGCACAAAAAGAAACCATCCCAACACGTAGCAAGAGAGGCAAACCTGGTAGGAGACCAGATTGGCTTACAGGGGAAATCCTTGGTGTACTTAAGCACAAAAAGGAAGCTTACAGAAAGTGGAAACTTGGACAAATGACTAGGGAGGAGCTTAAATGTATAGTTCGAGAATGCCGGGGGGTTATCAGGAAGGCGAAAGCGCAAATGGAGTTGCGACTGGCTAAGGATGTGAAGGATAACAAGAAAGGTTTCTACAGGCATGTCAACAAGAAGAAGGTGATCAGAGAGGGTGTGCAGTCCCTAATGGATGAAGGAGGTAACCTAGTGACAGAGGATGTGGGGAAAGCTGAAGTACTCAATGCTTTCTTTGCCTCTGTATTCACGGACAAGGTCGGCTCCTGGACTTCTGTGCTAAGCGACGCAAGATGGGAAGAAGATGGACAGCCCTTGGTGGGTAAAGAACAGGTTAGGAACTATTTAGAAAAACTAAACGTACACAAATCCATGGGTCCAGACTTAATGCACCCAAGGGTACTGAAGGAGTTGGCAAATGTCATTGAGGAGCCTTTGGCCATTATCTTTGAAAAGTCGTGGAGATCGGGCGAAATCCCGGATGATTGGAAAAAGGCAAATGTAGTGCCCATCTTCAAAAAAGGGAAGAAGGACGATCCAGGGAACTATAGGCCGGTCAGTCTTACCTCGGTTCCTGGAAAAATCATGGAAGGGATCATAAAGGAGTCCATTTTGAGACACTTGAATGAGAGGAAAGTGATCAGGAATAGTCAGCATGGATTCACAAAGGGCAAGTCGTGCTTGACCAATCTGATTAGCTTCTATGATGAGGTAACTGGCTCAGTGGACATGGGAAAGTCAGTGGATGTTATATACCTTGACTTTAGCAAGGCTTTTGATACGGTCTCCCACAATATTCTTGCCAGCAAGTTAAGGGAATGCGGATTGGATAAATGGACGGTAAGATGGATAGAAAGATGGCTAGAAGGCCGGGCCCAGCGGGTAGTGATCAACGGTTCGATGTCAGGATGGAGGTCGGTTTCTAGTGGAGTGCCCCAAGGTTCGGTTCTAGGACCGGTTTTGTTCAATATCTTTATTAATGACCTGGATGAGGGGATAGATTGCACCCTCAGCAAGTTTGCAGATGACACTAAGCTAGGGGGAGAGGTAGATACGCTTAGGGGCAGAGATAGGGTCCAGAGTGACTTGGACAAATTGGAGGATTGGGCCACTAGAAATCTCATGAGATTCAACAAAGACAAGTGTAGAGTCCTGCACTTGGGACGGAAGAATCCCAAGCATAGTTACAGGCTGGGGACCAACCAGTTAAGTAGTAGTTCTGCAGAAAAGGACCTGGGGGTTACAGTGGATGAGAAGCTAGATATGAGTCAACAGTGTGCCCTTGTAGCCAAGAAAGCTAATGGCATATTAGGATGCATTAAGAGGAGCATTGCCAGCAGATCCAGAGATGTCATTATTCCCCTTTATTCGGCTTTGGTGAGGCCACATCTGGAGTACTGTGTCCAGTTCTGGGCCCCCCACTACAAAAAGGATGCGGACGCATTGGAGAGGGTCCAGCGGAGGGCAACCAAAATGATTAGGGGTCTGGAGCATATGACCTACGAGGAGAGGCTGAGGGACTTGGGTCTGTTTAGTCTGCAGAAGCGAAGAGTGAGGGGGGACTTGATAGCAGCCTTCAACTTCCTGAAGGGAGGTTCCAAAGAGGATGGAGAGAGGCTGTTCTCAGTAGTGACAGATGGCAGAACAAGGAGCAATGGTCTCAAGTTGTGGTGGGAGAGGTCCAGATTGGATATTAGGAAAAACTATTTTACTAGGAGGGTAGTGAAGCATTGGAATGGGTTACCTAGGGAAGTAGTGGAGTCTCCATCCCTAGAGGTGTTTAAGTCTCGGCTTGACAAAGCCCTGGCCGGGTTGATTTAGATGGGATTGGTCCTGCTTAGAGCGGAGGGCTGGACTTGACGACCTTCTGAGGTATCTTCCAGTTCTGATTCTATGATAAGGGGATGGTTGGATGAAATAACATGATCTTGGTAACTAATTGACCATTCATTTCCAGTTGGAAATAGGTCAATGGAGGGATGATAGGAGTTGCTATAGGGAACTTTCTGGGTGTCTGGCTGGTGAGTCTTGCCCACATGCTCAGGGTTTAGCTGATCGCCATATTTGGGGTCAGGAAGGAATTTTCCTCCAGGGTAGATTGGCAGAGGCCCTGGAGGTTTTTCGCCTTCCTCTGTAGCATTGGGCACAGATCACAGCTGAAGGACTCTCTGCATGTTGGGGCCTTCAAAAGTATTGGAAGGCTTCAATATCTGAGACATAGGTGAGAGGATTATTCTAAGAGGGGTGGGCGAGATTCTGTGGCCTGCACGGTGCAGGGGGTCAGACTAGATGATCATAATGGTCCCTTCTGACCTTAAAGTCTATGAGTCTATGAGTCCCGGCGAAACGCGAGTGAGTCTGGCTGCGGCTCCACCACGCGCTTGCCCAGCGCGCAGGAGCACGGACAGGGCTTCCCCTCCTCCCCAAGGCGTCACACGCAACCAGAGGCTCCCAGCACCGATCGCACCCCCCATCCCAGCCACCCCCCACCCCCGTCAGGCGCCCAGCCGGAAAACCAGAAAAAAAAGGGACATTGCACATGTCCAGTATTTTCTCTATTTTTTTACTGGACTGTCCTGCGATCCCCCTCCAAGTTGCTTGCGACCCCCCTGGGGGTCGTGACCTACAGTTTGAGAAATGCTGCACTAAGCATAGACCCTATGGCCTGCTACCGCCTCTGCCTCTCCTAGGAGGGAGAGGATAGCTACGGCCTCTCTCGTGGGGGTTCCCCTTGGCCAATCCTACTTCAAATGGGGGGGACCCCCTGGTGGACGGAGCCCCAGCGCCCTGGATTGTGGGGGAAACTGAGGCACGGGGTGATGCAGGAACAGACCCAGAGTTTTGCCCCAGGGCAGTGACCTCCCCAGTAAGGCTGCCTCTGCGCCTTGGCTTTCGGGACCCTGGACGACGTTGCGCTTCTAAAGTCCCAGCAGCCTGAAGGAGTCGCTCTTTCTGCCTGCCGCCGGCCGTGACCTATTTGCGAGTGAGCGAAAGGAGGGCTGCAGCGAGCCGCTTCCCCAGCAGCCAGCACGTAGCAGAACGAGACGCCCTCAGGATACAGCGTGGAACAGAACCTCACATCGCGCAGAACAAGGAATCGCCGAACGCGGCAGTTCTACTGCGCAGGCAGCACGGGCCGGCCAGGCTCCCTTCTCCGCCACACGCCTGTTGCGTGACCCAGAGAAAACCACCCTCCGGCCTCAGTTTCCCCTTCCGCCACTTGCACTGTATTTTGTTGGGGGGCGAGTAGCTCTGATAATGTATCTGGGGAGCAGCAAGGGAGACCACTAGATACTAGAGAGGCAAAGGGTTAATCAGAGAACTGGTAAGCATGGCCTGTTACCCGGCCTGCTAACCGGGGTAACTGGGAGGGGGAAGCTGCGCCGGCCGGGCCTGGAAGAGTGGAGCAACCCCCCTACCCATAGTGCAGAGCAGCAAGCTCGGCCCAGCCTGCGCCACGGGATCAGTGAACTGGGTAACTTGGCAACCAAGATTTTAAATCGCTCTCAGGTACGACCCTCACACGCCGACTAAGGCTCAAACCTCCACTCCTGGAGTCCATGGAGCAGGCGCAAGCCACGCGGAGGGACAGCCCCTGCCTCAAAGAGCCTCATGCGCCTCCTTCCTTCTCTGATTTATCTCACCAGGGCAGGAAGTTTGTCAGTTTCATCTTCCAGGGCTCTTGAAGCCAACTGTCCCCTCCCCTGCTTTTTTTCAGATGAATTTTTAACACACGGGTAGGCTGACAAAGTTTTTCTGCCCATAGTAAGTTTGGAGGAAACTGGTACCAACCCTGACGGCTGGGCCATGCTGCCAGTGCAGCCGAGGGACTCCAGGAACTCTGCCTCTGTAATTTCACAGAGCCAAGGCGAAGGGGTGACGTGATCAGTCTTTTAAGTACCTACCTGGGGGTACGTCTACACTACAGCGCTAGTTCGAACTAACTTAGTTCGAATTAGTTAATTCGAACTAAGCTAGTTCGAACTAACGCATCTAGAACTAAAAACTAGTTCGAACTAGCGTTTTGCTAGTTCGAACTAGTAAGTCCACATTGAGTGGACTCTGAACAGGGCTTAAGGATGGCCGGAAGCAGTGCCGGCAGGGCATAAAAGGAGGCCTTAGAGCATGGAGATACTGTCTCAGGCTAGCCGAGGGCTGCGCTTAAAGGGTCCCGACCCCCACCCCGGACACACAGTTCTAAGGGGTGCCCCGCTTGCAAAGAAGTTCTGGCTTGGAGTGCCCTGAGTGCCCACACTGGGCACATCACACCACTCGGCCATCAGCCCAGCTGCACTTGCCGCAAGCTGCCATCTGGGGAGAGGGAGTAATTGGGGGGCTGCAGGAGAACTTCCACCCCCAGAAGCCCGCAGAGCCAGCCCAGTCCTCCCCATCGGGGGCTCGTACCCCATTCCTCCCTCACCTCCTTCCACTTACCCTTCCTTAGCCCCCCTTCTTATTGATGTACAAAATAAAGATAACGTTTCTTCCAACATTGACTCTGTCTTTATTGAAAAAAACTGGGGGAGACTGGGAAAAGGAGGTGGGAGAGGGGAAGAGAAAGGCTGGGAGAGGGGAGGGCAACTAACATGATCAGGGGTTGGGAACAGGTCCCAGATGAAGAGAGGCTACAGAGACTGGGACTGTTCAGCTTAGAAAAGAGGAGACGGAGGGGGGACAGGATAGAGGTCTGTAAAAGCAGGGGTTGGGTGGAGAGGGTGCATTCAGAAAAGTTCTTCCTGAGATCCCATAAAGAAGGACTAGAGGACACCAAAGGAAAGGAATGGGTAGCAGGCTTGAAACTAGTAAGAGAAAGTTGTTCTTGACAAAGCAAATAGTTAACCTGTGGAACTCCTTGCTGCAGGAGGCTGTGAAGGCTACAACTAGAACAGAGTTTAAAGGGAAGTGAGATCAAGTCATGGAGGTTGGGTCCATGGAGTCCTATTAGCCAGAGGGTAGGAGTGGTGTCCCTGCCCAAAGTTTGTGGAAGGCTGGAGAGGGATGGCACGAGACAAATGGCTTGGTCATTGTCTTCGGTCCATCCCCTCCAGGGTCCCTAGGGTTGGCCGCTGTGGGCAGACAGGCTACTGGGCTAGATGGACCTTTGGTCTGACCCAGGACGGCCATTGTAAGCTCAGGGCTCAGTGTCGGGGGTCTCAGTGGACCCCCTTGATTTTCATGCACACCTGGTCCTGGGTGGCCAGGCTGGCAGCTCTCCTGCCCTAGCCGGCCACTTTCCTGTGCCTAGTGCGGAGATCGTGGACAAGGTCCACGATGTCCGCACTAGCCCAGGAAGGTGCCCGCCTCTTGCGGTCCAGGGCAAGCTCCCGGGAGCCGCCAGCCTGGTCCCGGCAAGAGGGGGTGGGCTGGGGGGCATCGGGTGGGTGGCTCTGTGCCGTGCCAGGTGCAGGGTCTGCTAGCTGGGTGCTGGCAGGCTTGCACCTGGCACGGGCACCGTAGCCAGCCCGTGCCCCTTTAAGGGGTCCGGGGCCGGGAGGGGGGCATAGAGTTTCCCTGGTGTTGGCCAGAGTGGCCACCAGGGAAACCTGGGGAGGGCTAGCCTCCCACTAGTTCGAACTAAAGGGCTACACAGCCCTTAGTTCGAACTAGCTAGTTCGAACTAGGCGTTAGTCCTCGTAAAATGAGGTTTACCTAGTTCGAACTAAGCGCTCCGCTAGTTCGATTCAAATTCGAACTAGCGGAGCGCTAGTGTAGCGCATAGGAAAGTTAGTTCGAACTAACGTCCGTTAGTTCGAACTAACTTTCTAGTGTAGACATACCCTGGGGGACAAAACATTGATCACAGAGGGCTCTTCAATCCAGTGAACAAAAGTCTTAGAAGAGCGAGAGGCTGGAAGTTGGTGCTAAACAAACAAGCTTCCAATAACAAAACAATTTGTAAGGACAATTTACTAGGGGGGAGCGTCCATCCCTTGTAAATCAAGTTTGGAGGGTTTTTCTAAGACAGCGGCTCTACTTCAAACAGGAGCCCCTGTGGGCCACATAAGGGGCCACCTGCCAGATCAGGGAGGGCCCCATGGGCTGTGTTACGCAGACGGTCACGCTCGCTTCTGGCTTTGTAACCTATGCAGAAAATGTAACGATTCTACCATTCATCTGACTCTCAACAATAAACGCTCTCTAGTTATTCCGTCCAAGGGTTTGGAAGTGCTATGCCTATGATCGTTAACTACCTCCACGTGCAGCCCGCACTCCTTCATCCGAGGACACGTCACTAGCATCATCTTCATTTTACTGATGGCAGGGAAAGGTGAGGTGACTTGCCAGAGGTCGCCTAGGCCATCAGTGGCAGAGTTTGGAATCTAGACTCTAGGGATGTAAAGTCCCAGTTAGGTATTTAACCAGTTAACCGCAGCAGGAGGCGCAGGTGGGGGGGGCTGCTCTGGCCAGGCCAGGTAGGGCCTGCCACAGCACGCCCCAGGTGGAGGGCTGCTTCAGCCAAGCCAGGCCAAGTCTGCTGCGCTACGCTGCAGGCGGGAGGGCGGGGGGGGGGGTGCTTTGGCCAGGAGCAGCCCCCCCCCCAACTGGTTAACCCTTTAACCAGGTATGCTGGAAAGGGGCATGTTTACTGGTTAACCTTTTACTCTCCAGGCCACCAGTTGGGCCAAAGCCAGGAATAAGCAGCGAGGAAGCCCAGGCTTCCACCCCCCTACTCTAACCTCCCGATTCTGGAACCTAGACCTTGGGTCCCCCCCAGAGCTGGGAACAGAACCCAGAAGTGCTGCTGGCCAGTCCTCCACCCTAACGCAGACTGACAGGTCCCCCCACACCAGAGATCCGCATGGAGTGCCCCACGGGGTGTGACCAGACAACCCCCACTGGCCAATTAGAGCAGCTGGCCCCGGTCTGAGAGTCTGCGGGGGGGTCTCGGACAAGTCCCTCCCCCTCTGTGATTCCATTTCCCCTCCCACATGTGCCTAGTGCAATTGGCCCCCGATCTTGGCCAGGGTGGCTGGGTGGCACCTGACCCTCTCCCTACCCCCCGGCCTTGGCTGAGGCCATTAGGTGCTCCTGCCATAGAAATTACCATCAGCCAGTGGGAGATGGAAAAGTGACTTTGCCCGATCTGCACCCCAGGCAGCCCTCTGGGCGCCCGCACACTAGACTGGGGTACAGCGTCCAGCAGTGATATACAGGCCACCAAGCCAAGGCATCCTGCTCCCCTAGGCTGCCCTCCGACCTACCCACACAGCCACCTGCTGAATATCAAGCATCCAACCCAGAGAAGCAAACTGCCCATCAACAGGCATGGGAACCCTCACACGGCACCTACTCCTGCTGCTCAGCCTCCGTTGCTGCTGTGAGCCTGGCTCAGGCTGCAATCAGCCCTGCGGCTCTGCTCGGGCTTACACGCAGGCCAGTAACGGCGCCTCCTCACCGAGGGTCCCGATCCAAAGGTGCGAGCAGACCCCAGCGATTACTGATGTAGCTGCTGCGCCCCACTCCTGGGGGGTGTAAACTGAGACATCCTGACTCCCAGCCACCCTGCTCCACTCACTAGACTCCACTCCATCCCAGGACTGGGAAGAGAACCCAGGAGTCATAGTTCCCACCACGGTGCTGCAACTACTAGACCCTACTGCCTCCGGATGCTGCGACACGGCCCCGAGTCGCCTGCTGTTTGTGGCCCAGCTTGGACAGTCGCGGAAGCAGCTCTCAGAGCCAATGGCCATGCTAGCGCTTCACAAGGAAGCAACGAGAGGCAGCGTGGCCCAGTGGTGCAAGCACCGGACTAGGAATCAGGAGACAGGATTTCCATTCCCAGTGAGCCGGGTGCTTGTGCAGCTGCCCAGGCGAGGTACCAGCGCTGCCTGGCAGACTGGCAGAGCACCCACAGTGAGGTGTTTTGTAACTACAGGTGGTGCACATCCGCACGGGCCTCAGTGCACGCAAGATTTATTCCGTGCATAGATGGGAAAAAGCTGCACGTGGATGGAAAAGATTAGAGGGGCCATGGCCCAGCCCTGCAACTGATTTGCTGGGTAACTCTGGGAGGCCCACTGCCTTGCCCTGTGCCTCAGTTTCCCCTCCCACGCAATTTCTATTTCAGCTGCAAGCTATGTGGGGCAGGGATTCTTTCGCACAACATACCAGTGCAATGTAGCACCCTGTACAATCTATTTTAGGTACTTATATGGCCTCCCATTACCCCAGTATCTGAGCACCTAACAGCACCCTTGCTATATTTATCCTCACCCCCGTAAGGCAGGGCAGGGCTATTATTCCCATTTTACAATTGGGGAAACTGAGGCACAGACAACAGAGGACTTGGGGGGTGTCACAAGGGGAGTGCACTAGAGGCGGGAACTGAATCCAGCTCTCCCAAGCCCAAAGGGTGGGGTCTGTGGACCTCAGCAGTAGCACGTACATATAACCCGGTTCACTACCACTCTGTTTCAACACAGCTGTAAGGGTCATCTCAAAATGCAGACCCAAGAGATGCGGTTCAACTTTAGAAACCCGAGCTTATGCACAAAGCAGGGATACCCCATCCCTTCCCCTAAATCCATTCCCAGCTGCAACCCCAAAGCTGCAACCCAATCAAAACCATATTAAAATATACAATCCCAAAATAGAAATAGCAACCCCAACAAAATAGCGTGTGCGCGCACGTACATGCGTGTGTGTGTGTACACACACACTCATTCCCAAACTGAAAATTGCAACCTAAGCAAAAGGAAGAAAAAAGCAATATAACCCAAACTAGGGATGTAAAATCCTGTTTAATCAGTTAACCAGTTAAACATGACAGTTAACCACTGAAACAGAGACGGGCAGGGTTTAACCAGTAAGTATCATCACTAACCAGTCACATCCCTGGCCCAAACCAAACAATGCACTTTTCTATTTACATTTCTGTATCTACACACACACGCCCCACAACCTGAAAACTGCAACCCCAAGAAATGGAAACGGGGAAAACACAACACAGCTTGTGCTGTGTGGGCGCATGCAACATTACCTCCACCAGAAAACTGCAACCCAAACACACAGCCCCCAGACCCCAACACAACCCAAATCCAAACAGTCCAGTTGCACCCGCCCCCTCCAAAACACAAAGAAAAACGCCAACAATTAGCAGCAGACCCAGACTTCAGAGCGCTGAGGGGGGGGGGGGTGCAGTGCACACAGCCTTGCTACACCGCACGCTGGCCCCACTCTGGGGTTGTTCTGCTGCACCAGACACAGAGCTTTTCCAAGGAAAACTTCCTGGGTTATTTTGCCTGTTTTTTTTAGGGGGTGGGACAGACCCCCCCTTTGCCAAACCCCACCAGCTCCCTGCGAAGGGTCAGGCTGGCCACACACACGCACCCTCCTGCCCTCGCTACCCCCAAACTCCCAAGCAGCTGAAGTTTACTTTAGGCTGGTGGCTCGGCCCTTCCCTTGCGGCTGGGCTGCCAGACGCTAGATAAGACAAAAGCCCATGTAGGTACAGGAGGCTGCTCAAATGAGACCACCCCAGCTAGGAGAGGACCCCCGTCCTGGGGGGGGCGGCAACAGAAGATCCTTTCTCCACCCAGGAGCCCGATCCACTGGGGGGATCACCTCCCCTCCCCCCCAGAAGGCCTCACCAGGGTTATTTGGTGGGGGGAGGGGATTGTCTTCCCATAGCATGGGGGGGAAGGTCACTTCCGGGGGGGAGGGTGTAGGAGCAAAGTGAGGGGCAGCTAGAGAACTCCCCTTGGGGCACAAAGTTTCCCCAGGCCCCGTGGGGTGAGCAGGGGCTGAGCTGGAATGGCTCAGATCAGGGAGGCCTCCTGGGGAGAGGCGGGACCAGGAGAAAGGCCTCGCTCCCCTCCCCCCATGCCACCCAGGGGAAGGGGTACAGGCTGCTTTGGCTGGGGAGGGGAAGGAGGACGCGGCCTAGTGGGGGAGAGAAGAAATGCCTCCCTTCTCCTCTCGTGGGGGGCAGTAAGTGGGTCAGACGGGGGAGGGGCTGCAGGTCCCCTCAGGATAAGGGGGGGGGGAGTGTTAGAAGAGGAACTGCAGCAGAGGGGGAACAGGGCAGGTCCCCCCAGGCTCAAGGCGTTGCAGCGGGAAGGTTAGATGGGGGACTGCAACTGAGGGGGGCAGAGCAGGTTCCCCCAAGATCAAGGGGCTGCATGGGGGGGGTTAGATGGAAGGTGCTGCAAGGGGCAGAGCAGGTCTGTTCTGGATGGGGTGAAGGGGAGGGCTGCAGCAGGGGGCAGAGCAGGGGCCCCCAGGGTCAGGGGGACGTGTGGGGGGGTTCACGTGGGAGCTGCAAGAGGTCCCCTCAGAATCAGAGGATGCAATGGAAGGCCTGGTGGGGGCTGCAGTGGGGGGGGGGCAGGTGGGAGGTGCAGCAGGGGGCACAGAAGGACCTTCTGGGACAAGGGGTGCAGTGGGGGGGCAGGTGGGAAGGAACAGGAGGGGGTGTGCGATAGGCCCCTCAGAATCGGGGGGTGGAGTGGGGGTCAAGGGTGCAGTAAGGTGCCAGGCATAGGGTGCAGCGGGGGGCCGCAGCAGGCCCCCAGGAACGTGGGGTGCAGTAGGGTGCCAGGTGGAGAGTGCAGAGGGGTGGGCTCAGCAGGTTCCCTAGGACTGGGGGTGCAGTGGGGGCCAGGCCAGGGGTACAGTGGGGATGGGGCACAGTAGGTCCCCCAGGATCGGGGGGGCAGGCGGAGGGGTGCAGCAGGGAGGTGCATGGGGGGGCCAGGCGGGGGGTGCAAAGGGGACCAAGTGGGGGTGCAGTAAGGGGGTACATGGGGGGCAGGCGGGGGTGCATCGGGGGCCAAGTGGGGGTGCATTAAGGGGGTGCATGGGGGGCAGACGGGGGGTGCGGCAGGGGCCAAGTGGGGGCACAGCAGGGGGTGCATGTGGGGCAGGCAGGGGGTGAAGTAAGGGAGTACATGGGGGGCCAGGCGGGGGTGCAGTGGGGGCCAGGCGGGGATGCAATAAGGGGGTGCATGGGGGGGCCAGGCCGGGGTGCAGTAAGGGAGTGCATGGGGGGGCCAGGTGGGGGTGCAGTAGGGGGGTGCATCGGGGCCAAGTGGGGGTGCAGTAAGGGGGTGCATGGGGGGCCAGGCGGGGGTGCAGTAAGGGGGTGCATGGGGGCCAGGCGGGGGTGCATCGGGGCCAAGTGGGGGTGCAGTAAGGGGGTGCATGGGGGGCCAGGCGGGGGTGCATCGGGGCCAAGTGGGGGTGCAGTAGGGGGGTGCATGGGGGGTGCAGCGGGGGCCAAGTGGCAGCGCAGCGGGGGGTGCACGGGGGGCGGCGCGGCGGGGGAGGGGCGCGGGCCGGCTCCCACCTGTGCACAGGGGCGGTCTCCGCGCAGGGCTCAGCTCGCCCTCGCCTCGCAGCAGCAGCCATTCATTGCCAGCCAGGCCGGCTCAGCCGAGGGCCGAGCGCTCCGATGCGGCCGCGGCCGCCGCCAGCCGGGCCTCCCCTTGCATCAGGCGCGCACACGCCCAGGCGCGGCTAGCTGAGCCCGGAGCTGCTGCTGCTCCCTGCTGGGCCCGGGGCGCCTGGCCCCTCCCCCCGCCCGGCCAGGCAGCCTCTGGGCTCTGAGCGCAGGGGAGGGGCGGTCTGCAGGGAGCAGCTGGCCGGGTTGCAGCTAGATGTGCATGTGTGGACGGAGAGGGGGGTGTAGGGAGGGAGCTTAGCGAGATGGGTGGCCTGGGATTAGAGAGACAAGAACAGCAGCATCATATGATGCTCCCCTGCTACACCCAGGAAAGCAGAACTACCCAGCTGGGTCATTCCATCCGCTTTTCTGCAGATCATCCTCTGCAGAGTCTAAAACTCTCATATAAACACACAGTTCCTAATCGAGCACTAGACATCCACATAACGTCATACTATGATTATACCATTTTAATACAGTACAAATATACAGAGCGTAATGCAGGAAATTGTATATATAGAGAAGAAGAATAGAGTGATGATTATATTATACATAATTTCTCTGCACTAAACTTACTGCTTCCATGATCATGCTAAATTTAATATCCTATTATTACGTTTATATATAGATATGATTTATATCAAACGTATATAAAGTTATAATATGATTTATATATACTTATATACATGTTTTAGCACATATATAAAGTTTAGTACACCTAAATATATTACTATATATCAAAGTAATAAAATTATATGTATAATTTCTTTGTCTTACATTTTTATATGTACTATTAAGCTTTTTCATTTCCTTTATACATGTATCTGTGTAAACTAACTTATATATCCGAGCACTGAACTTATATAACTTTTATAAACTAATATATGTAAAGTACGGATATAAACTTTTATATGTATGAAGTAAATGTCATTATATACAATTTTTAGTACAGAGAAATATATAAAGTTTGGTGCAAATAAATCATGAAATGGGAAGGTCAGGTTCAAAGAAAAGGGGAGAGTTAGGTTCTATTCTTAGGAAGTTTGGATCTAGGAGCAAAATCCACCCACTTTCCTGCCAAAAAGAAGCTAGGGGCTGTTATGGGAGAGATGGATTAGAAGGGATTCTCCCACCTTTAAATTGGAATCTGGAGGAAAAATATGGCTGGAAGATTTCCCCTGTGATTAGGCCCAAAGTTCACACACAAACAAAACAAGTTTGGGGATTTGGAGTAAGGGAAGGTCATACTCAGGTTTGGATCTAGAATTAACACAGCAAAAGCTGAATTCTGGGGTTTGAATTTGAGGAAGTTTTTCCTAATTTTGAGTTCCCCCAGAACTGACCCCCAAAACACAAATATGTGTGTGTTGGGAGGGGGGCGAGGAGGAGGGGGAGAATTAATCTCTGAAACAATATGTTTGGAGGCAGATTAAAAGGAGAGTTCCCCCAAACCGAGAACTGCCCCCCTTAGAAAGAAAAAAAGAAGTGGTTGAATTGGGGGCAATTTTCCCCAATTTTTTTATTCCAGAAATGACACCTTTAAAATCTTAAGGAGAGGGATGTAGTAAAGGAGAATGTTCCCTCCAAATTGCAGGGGATGGGTGTTTCTGGATTTTCTAGCTGGGTTCTGAATTATTCCTCAACCCCACTCCCTTAAACTCCATTTTTATGGCCCTGATCCGTTCCATGCGTGTGCATGTGTGGGTGTGTTTTTTTCCAGCTCGGGTCTGGACTCCTGCCCCTTTTTAGGGCCCTAGTTCTCCTAGGGGCACTCCACATTTTCAGGGTGTTCAGACCTGTGTTGCCATGGTGACATTTGGATTTCCCTCTGTATTTTGAGGAATATGTTAATATCGGGGGTTCTGCCCACGCCCCCCAATCTGTGAGTCAAGCCCTGCCCGGAGGAAGAGGCAGAGACTAGGCAGATATGTGGAAAAGCACAAGCACGGCCCATTGGGCCTTGTCTGGTAGTGGAGTTTGCAGACCTAGTCTGCAGCTGGGAACTGTGGAAGTGCTGGTGGAGGCTCCGAACCTTTCCTAAGATGCTGTTTAGAGGGGTTCATGAGCCTCAGGGGCTAAGGGGGTAGATGAGCTGGCAGGGGTTACACTCAATGATCACCCCCCAAACCTGTGCAGGGCGTAGGGAATGGGAATACAGATCTAGCTCCATTGAGCCCCTCTGCTTCTAGGGGGCTTTCTTGAAGAAGTTTCACAGGCCGGGTGCAGGGGTGGGAGTGAGGAAGGGCTCACTTTGGATTTGCTGCCCTGACAGCTACAGACCTCAGGGAGCCTGCTGGAGGCTATGGGGACGTTTTGTGGGCCTGCTGCCATGTGGTTTTGTAGACAGAGCTGCATTTCTGGGTGTTTGGGGGGATGTTTTGTTTCTGGGTGTTTGGGGGGGATGTCCGTGTTGCGTGACAGTGATTTTTACCACCGGACCACCTCTGTTGCAGTCATGAGGCTGCCGCATTAATGGGGGGGCTGCCTGACAGTGATCCCCAAGGGAGGGAAATGCCCCCACTTGGCAAGACAAGTCTCTAGTCCCTCACTCTCCCCCACCACCCATTCTCAATGGCATTGAGTTTCTGGTCGCAGCTTCCAAGCTTTCTGTCCCTCTAGCCGCCCTGTACCTGGCACCTCCCATTGGCCGGATGCAGGTCACCTGATCGCTCCCCGCAGGATACAATATGGCGCTGTCCATCTAGCTGCTGCTGGAAGGCGTGGAGGTAAAGTGGAGTTCGCGGGCTATGGGGAGCTGCGGGGGAGGGGGCTGATCTGTCCCTCTTCCCGGGGCTTGGGTTTCGTTTCGCTTTTCTCGGGGGGGACAGAGACCTACAATTGTAGCTTCCCTCCCCCGCCTGGCGGGGTTTGGGATTATTCTCCCCCCACCCCACCCCCGCACGATGCTCAAAACCTGGCACCAGCCCCTCACGCTGAGTCACTCTCGCCTGCTGCCCTTGTGAGGGATTGAGGCCACCAGAAAGCATAGGCTGCGGGGATCGCTCTCCCAGGTCGCTGGCTCTTGCAGTTTCATTGTGAGTTTCAGGATACTTGGCGTGCCCCTTCCCCCTTTTCCCTCTGAAAATCTTGGCTCCTGGGACTGCATGAGACTCTCAAGCTTTTGTTTAAGAAAAAACAGCAGCACTGGCCCTGTCTCTAATAGGGTTGCTGCCTCTGTGAGGCACAGAAACCCTCTGGGCCATCTGAACCATTTCAGCTGGGAAAGCTACTGCAAAAAAGGGGTGATCCTGGGGAAAACCTAGGCTGGTGGCTGGGCTAGTCCTTCAACTTGTGATGAAACACTTGAAAATATGGATCCTAATGGCGTGGCCCCAATGCCTGAAATCACATCCACAGAACCCCATGTGCTGTTTTGAAAAATCTGATAACTCGTGTGTGGAGTCCTCTTCCCCTTCTCCCCCCCCCCCCCCCCCAATCGTGATGGCTAATTTTTGGATGCTTGAGGCTGATGATGCTGTTGTAGTGCAGAGAGACCTAGGAGTCCGTGCCATGGAGTAGAGGCTGTTGTGTGAAAAGCACTGTAGGGACACAAAACAAACAGATGTCCTGCTCTAATGAGCTCACGAGCTGAGGTTTGTCTATACGCAGGTCCTGCACTGACTTATACATTTGTTGCCATGTCTGAATGTGGATGTGGGTGTAGTAGCTTAAAGATGTGCTGGTAAATTTACCAAAACAAGTGCTGCTGATTTCAGCCCTTGTGGGGTAGGGCTGCATCCACATCAGATAGTTACATTGCTGCAACAAAATGCTTTTTCCCACAAAATGCAGGTAACAGTATTTCCTTCACAATCGCTGTGAGTAGAAAGACGGGCAGGGACAGGAATGAGGGCTAGGGAAGTAGTGTTTCCGTGCTCATCTGGAACGCTGAATTCCGATCCCCCTCTCCCCCCCATAACTCTCCCTCATCGCGATGGCG
This sequence comes from Pelodiscus sinensis, assembly GCF_052426305.1. Taxonomy (NCBI): domain Eukaryota; kingdom Metazoa; phylum Chordata; order Testudines; family Trionychidae; genus Pelodiscus; species Pelodiscus sinensis. The sequence goes on from NC_143082.1 coordinate 2,803,930, forward strand.
ACAAGAAACTTGGAAATGGCTGATGTGTGGAGACTGCTGCCCCTTATGCTCACTGATGTGGTTTCCTTTTGCTCTTGTCTATAAGCAATTGTCACCTCTCAACTTGTATTTAGATTGCAGGTGCTTTGGGGCAAGGCTGGTCTTTGTTTTGGGACTGAACCGTGCCTGGCACAGCGAGGCTGTGGAAGTGTTTGTGGTATCTTTCTTGTACTCTGGAGACGGCTGTGACACAGGGTGTTCTGAGGAAGGCTAATGTCACTCTACTGGTTTAGCTTATGAGACGCTGTGTCCTGCAGTCAGGCAGAACTGTAGCAAATTGGCTGACTGGAAGGGGCCGGAGATTCCTACCTGCCAAAGATCTGCTAGCCAGAGAGCTCTGGACTGCCAAGGACATGGAGGAAGAACACTCACAGGAAGCCAATGGCTCCTGTCCAGAACAGAGTGAGGGGCAGCCGCCTGCCTCTGATCCAGTGGTGGATGTTGGGAGCTGTGCCGGCCCCATGAAAACGGGGGAGACTGTGATTACCGAGGGAAAAGCGAAGATCATCTTCCCCAGTGCCAACGAAGTGTTCTACAACCCCGTGCAGGAGTTTAACCGAGACCTGACGTAAGTACAACTGAGGGGGCTGGAACTGTCTATCTAAGGTACTTATCTGCCCCATCACAATAGTATCTGAGCACCTCCCAACCCTCCTGCGAGGCACGGCAAAGTTACTATCCCATTGTACAGATGGGGTGGGGGAGGGGCACAGCAGCTAAGTGACTTGGCCAAGCTCATGCAGGCATCTGTGGCAGAGCAAGGAGATGAACCCAGGTCTTCCTAAACTGTTGTTCCTCTCCCACTAGACCACTCTTCTCTAGTGCCGAGCACCTGCTGTGGGGGGTGCCCCCACTTAATAAGCCTGTAGCCAGGACCCCAGAATCCAGTCCCTTTTGCCACTGTGGCTCACGAGAGAATTGCTTGGAAAACGTGGGTAAGAGCGTGAGAGTCTGCCTGGGGACGTGGCCTGGATCTGACTTAACATGTGCTGAGGCCTGTGTGTGTGTCTGCCCTTCCGCCCCAGGTGTGCTGTGATCACGGAATTCATTCGCCTGCGGCTTGTGGCAAAGGGGATTCAAAGTAAGTGGAAATAACTCTCGTCCCCCCCCCCCCCCCGTGCAGGAGCAGGATGGTCACGGTAGCGCGACTGCCACTAGCACCTTGGCTTTCAAAGCCAGATGAGACCCTCTTGGTGCTGCCCCTCCCTGAGACTCCTGCCGGTTGCTCCCTTTCCCTGCAGCAGTGCCTTGGGGCATGCGCCAGCTGCTTGCTGATCCCTTCCCTCTGCTATAGGTTCCCAAATTGGGGGGGGGGCTTGAAGAAATGTCTGCTTGCGTGGGGGAGGGGGCAGTAATTCTGGAGCTGCCTCTACGCTCTCCATAGTTTGAGGTCCACAGGGGCTTGCTCTCTTCCTCTCCCCCCCTGCCTGCCCCGGGTCCCTTCCAACCCTAATCTGTGTGATTCTGGGCTCTGCCCTGTCGCCCCGGGTTGCAGGGACCAGCCAAATTGCAAGGTGCTTTGGCATAGGGGGCAGATCAGGGGAGTGGTCGGAGGCTGGGAACAGGGTGGTGCAGGGCTGTCATGTTAGCTCCTCAGCCAGGGAGGGTCCCCCTGCCCAGAGGGGCAACCCCCGTGCCCGCTGCGAGGCCGCTTGGCACATCAGAGCAGCCCCAAGCCAGGCCCGCTGAGGTCTGAAGCCAGAGCGGCTGCCCGGCCTCTTGTCACCCAGATGAGGCGCGGCGCTGGGGTGTGTGCAGAGTGGGGGGCATGTGGGGGGGGGGGGTCAGGTGACCTTGACCCTCGCATCGCCGCCGCTCGCTCTGTCTCTTGCAGTTGCCGTCCCAGGAGAGAAGGGGCTCGAGAAGGTGGTTGTGGACCTCTCCGAAGGGGAGGAGGCGGCGTCGGAACCGGCGCCTGACGGGGAGGGGACGGACCAGGCGGCGGTGGGAGACGTGTGCGAGGTGCGTTGAACCCTTGGACTCGCTTTTCCCGCCATGCCGGGGTCCCTGTCTTGCCGGGCACTGCCTGGCGCGAGACAGTCCCTGCCCCCCGGCGGTCACCGAAGAGCCGAGCTGCTCGCTCTCTGCGGAGGGTAGGTGGGTTCTAAATGGCTCACCCTGCTATGGGTTCCCCTGGCTAAGACCCAGGGAACAGGGAGGGGAGATTCTCCCTTAACCTCCCCCCCCTGTTTTTAGCGGGGAGCTGAACCCCCTCCCCGCTTCTGCTGGCTTCACCCCTGCCTCGCGCTGGCCCCCAGCTCGGTGGTCAGTCTGGTGTTCAGGTGGGTGCAGGCGCTTCCCAATCCAGAGCTGGGCGCCGGGGTAGCCTGGGCAGGTGTTTCCCGTGCTCGGGCGCACGTAACACGTTGTGGCCGGGTGAGGGCAGAGCCCGCTTGCTGGCGGGTCCTACCCCCCCCGTTACATAACCTTCAGCTGCTGCCAGCTCCACCCCTGGGGCAGCTGGTGTTGCCTGCCCAGCTGTCCTCAGGTGGGGGGACTCGAACTCACCACCCTGTGCTCCAGAGGCTGATGGCCTATCCCCCAGGGAGCACGCCCACCTCTGTGATTTCATTGGGGGCCTCGCTCAGCCATCGGGGGCTTGGCTCTCGGATCCTGAGGTGCTGGGTTCGGTTCCCCACTGCTCCCCGGTGGCCTTTGCCTGAGATGCTGCCCTTTCCCCCCCGCAGGAGGGAGTGCGGGTCTTGGAGGCCCTGGCTGCCTCGGGGCTCCGCTCCATCCGCTTTGCCAAGGAGGTGCCCGGCCTGCGGGCTGTGGTGGCCAACGACTTCTCCGCCAAAGCCGTCGAGCTCATGGAGCGGAACGTCCAGTTCAACGGAGTCGGGCACCTGGTGACGCCGAGCTTGGCCGATGCCAGGTACAGCGGGGGGGGGCGGCTGTCGCACGCACCGAGCGGGCTGGTCTCAGCCGCTCACTGGGTTGGCCTGAGCCCAGTCCAGCTGGCTCGGAAGCAGGAGGGCGAATGGCCCTGTGCCTGGGGCGGGCAGGGCGGCGAACGGGGCTAGCTCTGGGGATCTGCTAACACAGGCCCCCGTGGCTGGCTAGCCAGTAGGGAGCCCCGTGTAGCACGGTGGGCGGGTTCACGGGCCAGGTCTCCGGCAGCCACGGTCGCTAACCGCCTCCCGCTGGCCGAGGGGTGAGGCAGAAGCTGTGGGGGGCAGGGATTGTCTGTGACTCTGTGCTGCTCGTGGGGCACGTAGCGCTGCCATCACCCCCCCCCCCGCAGTCACAAGACAGAGCCCCCTCTCTGGCGGGGGGCTGAGCCCCCCAAGGTCCCTCAGGCTGCCTCTCAGTGCCTCCCCGGCCTGCCCGCAGGATGCTGATGTATGAGCAGAAAGCGAAGAAGGAGCCGTTCGATATCATCGACCTGGACCCGTATGGCAGCCCCGCCACCTTCCTGGACGCCGCCGTGCAGGCTGTGAGCGATGGCGGTGAGCGAGGGGGCCGTGGTGCTGCGAGCTTCCCTGCAGCAGTGCCTTGGGGCACGTGCCAGCTGCTTGCTGATCCCTTCCCTTTGCTATAGGTTCCCAAATTGGGGGGGCGTGCCCCCTCTGGGGGGGCATGAAGAAATTCCAGGAGGGGCGCAAGGCGACCCAGCCCCCCCCAAGAAAGAGCCCGGTCCGTCCGGTATTTTCTGTTTTTCCTGGCTCGGGTGTCCCCTGGAACACGTGCAACTCAGGTTGGCTGGGAGTGGGGATGGGGGGGCGGAGGATGGAGCACCCCAGGCAGACTTCAAAATGGTCGCCTTAAAAGGGCAATGTCTGCTCTGCTCTTAAAAGGGCAACTTTTTTTTTTCTCTACAAGTTTGCTGCTATGTTTGGTTTTTGGGGGTGGGGAGGTAAGAGTTTGTCAAAAATCAAAAAGGGGGCATGATGCCGAAAAATTTGGGAACCGCTGCTCCAGGGCGTAGGAGCTGGAGCGTTAGAGCAGGGCAGCGAGGAATCCGGCCTCCTGGCTTCTGTTCCCGGCTTTCCCAGAGCAGATGACTCCCCTCCTCCACCTCAGACCCCTGGGCTGAGACCCATCCAGGCTGGAGCAGGTGAAGCCCAGAGCTGGGGGAAGACTCCACTGACCCCACCCCCGATGCCCCCTCGCAGGCCTGCTGTGCGTCACCTGCACCGACATGGCAGTGATGGCCGGGAACAGCGGGGAGACGTGTTACAGCAAGTACGGAGCCATGTCCCTCAAGGGCAAGTTCTGCCATGAGATGGTAAGTGGAGGCAGGGGGCAGAGGGAAGGGGAGCTCAGCCTCCTCCCTGGCCCTCTGGCGCTGGGCCTGCTAGGGCTGGGCTGAGGCCTGGCGCCCTCGTGTCTCAGCAGAGCTGGGTTGCGGATTGGGCCCTGCCCTGGAAATGGAGCATGGCCTCCAGGCCTGCCCTGTGCTGCACCCCAGCTCCCCCCCACAGCTAGCCTCCTGGCAGCTCCCCCAGCCTGGCTCGGCAGCGCCGGTGCTCGCCCCTGTCTCCCCACACAGGCCCTGCGGATCATCCTGCACAGCCTGGACCTGCACGCCAACTGCTACCAGCGCTACATCGTGCCGCTGCTGTCGGTCAGCGCCGACTTCTACATCCGGGTCTTCGTGCGGGTCTTCTCCGGCCAGGCCACTGTGAAAGCCTCTGCCAGGTGATCTGGGTGCTGCGCGCAGGCCTTCACTCCGGGTCCTGACCGGCCCCCTGCCGGAGCGCCCTGTCCACCTCTAACCTGCCTGCCCTGCCTCGCCCCCGCGGAGCTCCCTGCCTGGCTCCCTGCAGCGCCCCCTACTGGAGCTCTCTGTCCACCTGTAACCTGCCCTGCCCCCTGGCGGAGCTCCCTGTCCACCTCTAACCTGCCCGCCCTGCCCCGCCCCCGTGGAGCTCCCTGCCTGGCTCCCTGCAGCGCCCCCTACTGGAGCTCCCTGTCCACCTGTAACCTGCCCGCCGTGCCCCGCCCCCGCGGAGCTCCCTGTCCACCTGTAACCTGCCCTGCCCCCTGGCAGAGCTCCCTGCCCAGCTCCCTGCAGCGCCCCCTACTGGAGCTCCCTGTCCCCCTGTAACCTGCCCCGCCCCCTGGAAGCATTCCCTGCAACACCCCCTGCTCGCCTCCCCTCTGCTTGCTGGGCTTGAGCCCTGTTATCACTGCCTCTCCCCGTCTCTGCAGCAAACAGGCCTTGGTGTATAACTGCGTGGGCTGCGGGACCCACCACTTCCAGAGACTCGGCAAGATGACGAGCCACGGGAGCAAGTAGGGAGCTCCGGGTTCTCCCCCCCACGGGTCAGCCCCCAACTCCTGGCCCTGGAAAGCTGGGGAGGGGACCTGACCTCAGAGCTAGTGACTGGAGAGGGCCTGTGTCTGCCAGATGGGAGTCCAGGGCTGGGAGCCCCTAAGGAGATGTAGGATGGATGTGGGGGGTGACTGGTTCCTGGAGGGGGCCCCAGCGGGAGGGGGGCCTGTCTGGGGGAGCCTGTGGGGGGGCTGGACTGTGAGATCTCAGGGTGGGGGCGATGGGGGGAGGGGCTCTATCCCATTTTGTGTCTAATCACTGATCCAATTTCAGTTTTAAATACTCAGCTGCCTCCGGCCCCCCCGTGGGCCCCTCCTGCGAGCACTGCGGCCAGCGGCACCAGGTGAGCGCCCCACTCCCCTGGTGCGCCCCACTCCCATAGGGCCAGGCGCTGCCCTTACCTGCCCTGTTCTCTCCCAGCTGGGGGGCCCCGTGTGGGCGGAGCCCCTCCACGACCTGGCCTTTGTCCAGAGGATCCTGTCGGCCTTGGGGAGCAACCCGGGGCGGTTCCGGACACAGGCACGGATCCAGGGTGTGCTGAGCATGGTGACCGAGGTGAGGGGCCTTGCTGGGGAACCGGGTTGGGTCTGCGTTGGGGAGCATCCGGGGGAGACCTGAAGGGGGGATGAGGCTTTCTTGAGACTGTTCCCCACTCGGGAACGCTGAGGTGGGGGCCCGCAAGTGACTTGAGAAATAACCCTCTGGAGGCAGGGTCGGCCGCAAGTCCAGTCACAGGTGCCCTGGCCGGTAGCTGCCACCACCCTCGTGGAAAAACTCAGCAGAGTTCCCAAACCAGAGAGAAAAAAATACCCGACCCCGTCTAACTGCACGTTCCCCATCTACCCACACGCCTGCTTCTGTCCTTCGTGGCCCGGGTCTTGCCGGACCGTCCACGTCCGGCTCCCAAGGCTCACTGCACCTCGCCCCGGCCTTTCCCGACAGCCACACGCGCAGCAGCAGTGGGCACCTGGCTGCTTTCGGTTCCTGTCTCCCCCCCTCTTCCCACTGGTACCTCCTGGACCCCCCTGCTCTGGGTTTAACCCCTTAATTACTGACAGCTGGCATGTCTAGGAAAGGGTAGAGCCCCTCTCCCTCCCATCCGTCGCAAGCTAGTTGGGTTTCTGAGCCATTGTGGTAGGGGGCGTGGCCTGCGCCATGCTGCGCCACTGTGTCCCTCTCGTGTTCCCCTCTGGGCAGGAGCTGAGCGACGTCCCGCTGTATTACACCCTCGACAGCCTGAGCAGCACCATCCACTGCAACACGCCCTCCCTGCTGCAGTTCAGGTACCCAGGCGCCGTGTGGGACCAGCCAGCAGGGGCCCTGGGGGGAGCAGGGCAGAGCTGGGAATAGATCCAGGCCAGCTCCCCCTCCCCCCCCCAGCTATGCTGCCTCCAAGGCTGGGGGGGAAGAATCACCAGTCTCCCCCTCCCCCAGCGCATGCGGCACTAAGGAGCGCTGGGGGGGGCCGGGAGGGGGAACGTGCCCCTCACGAGCTGCTGCCCCAGGGCTCCCGTCCCCGCAGTGCGGGCGCCTGGCCTGAGGGCTCCCCTCTGCTTTCAGATCCGCCCTCCTCCATGCCGGCTACCGCGTGTCGCTCTCCCACGCCTGCAAGAACGCCGTCAAGACGGACGCGCTGCCCGCCGCCCTCTGGGACATCATGAGATCCTGGGTGAGTGGGGGTGGGGGGGGGGGTGCTGTGCCTTCCTGCCCCGCCCCCGGTCAGGCCCCAGCTAGCCAGGATGCCTCCAAGCCAGTCCTGGCCGGGCTGGGGCAGGCCTCCCTGAAGGGGCCCTTCCGTGGAGACGCTCTGCCAATGCTCAGGATTGGGGGGCGGGTAGGCCTGGCGGCCAAGGGGCCTGCAGCTCAGGATTAAGGGGGGCAGCGGCTGTGCTGTGGGTTGGGGAGGATAGGCCTGGGGGCAGTGGGTACAAATCAAGGGAAAAAAATGACCTGATCTCTCCTCCCTCCTCCCCCCCAGGAGAGACTCCATCCCGTGAAGAGAGAGCGACTCTCGGCCACCAGCCCGGCCTTCCACATCCTCGCCGTGGAGCCCACGTAGGGCCGGGGGGCTCGCTGGGGGCCAGGCGGGCACCTGGGGCTCTGCTTCCTTCGCTCCGGTGCAGGGGCTGGAGGGAACCATCCTAGGACTTGACTGGGGGGTTTGAGGCCTGGCTGTGCCACTGTCCTTCAGTACAACTGTGGGTGGGTCATGTCCCCTCCCAGTGCCTCAGTTTCCCCATCTGTCAAACGCAGCTGGCGCTACTGGCCTCTTTGGCGAGCGCTGTGCGATCGCTGGGTAAGCCGCAGGCTGGGCTGGCGTAACTTCACCAGGCCTTTGGCACTAGCTGGGCCGGGGTGCTGGGCCTGGCCCTGGCCTGCCGGGCCCCTGGGGGCAGCAAAACCCTGCTGCTGCAGGACAAGGTGGGTTGTTTCACTGGGGGGTGTTGAGCAGCTGGGAGATAGGCCCAGACTGGCTCTGAGCCCCCCATGTGCCCCCTGCCCAAGGGGATCCCCCCCCGCTAGGCACTAAGCCGCCTGTCTCCCTCCCCTCCTGCCCCAGGCTGCAGGCGTCCTTCACCATCCGCGAGGACGCCAACCCCAAGTCCCGGAAGCAGGGCCTGAAACGATTCCAGGAGAACCCCGAAGCCTACTGGGGCCCTAAAGCCAGAGCTAAGACAGGGTAAGGGGAGCCCCAGGGTGAGCGGGGACTCCGTTCAATTCCTGGCTCTGAGGTGATGGGCCGCTTTCTGCCTGGCTCCCTGCCTCAGTTTCCCCAGTTGTAAAGTGGGGCCAGGCTGGTGAGAAACTTCACTCGCTGCTGGCAAAACGTCTGACTGAAAGGCAGTGACCGGGCCAGCTCTCGGGGGGCCTGGGCCCAGGGCGGAGTAAACGGTGGCGACTCTGGCTCCGTGTTGGAGCAGTTCACCCTGTGGGGCTACTCTAGCGCCAGGTTTGCAGCCCTGGCCTGCTTCCATTGGGCCTCTTCAGCGCCTCCCCCCTGGGGGGCTGTGGGGATGCTCCTTTGGGTCTGTTGCTGGGGGCTGTTCTCGAGCTGCCATGCTCCACCCCAGAGGCAGCTGCTGTCACTCCTAGAGCTGCTGCCTTTAGAGGCTGTCGCGGAACAAGAGGCAGGGACGGGGCTGGGCTCAGCCGCCTTCCTCACCCAGCTGCCCCCCGCCTGCCCAGGGGGGGCATTTCCACCTCCCTGCAGGACAAGAGGAAGCTGCATCAGAACAAGCGGAAGGAGAGGGTGGAGGACAGGAGCCGCTTGAAAAACAAGAGACTCAAGGAGGTGAGGCTGGGCCGGGGGCGGGGGGTCCTGGCCTGGGTTCAGCTGTAGTAACATTAACACTGTTGCTTCTCTCCCCGTGCCAGGCGAGCGAGGGGGGGGCGGAGAAGTGCTGTCCCTCCCCCGAACCAGCCCCCGTGGCGGAGGAGCCAGCGGCCCCCCCGCAGTAACCCGGCGCCGGGCAGGAAGCGCCGCTCCGGGGCTTGTGTTTTAGTTGGGCGAAGGCGCGAGCGTTTTGCTTTGTTTTGTTTTAAGGACTCTCTGGGCTCTGCCATTAAACCAAGAGCCTCGGCTTTTCAGGTACAAAGCCAGACTCGCGTGTGGTGCTTCGGGGGGTCCTGAGGGCAGAGCTGCCTGGCGGCTCCGCTGGGGTCTGGGGGGAAAGGGAGAGAGCTGCCTCAGTTTCCCCACAGGCAATGGATCATCATTTCTCTGTTTTACCTGCTGCCCCCCCACCGAGCAGGACTCCGTCACAAACCCTACAACCCAGGTCCTGATTTATTAATTGCACTTATTTGTACCCAGCCTTGGCTGCAGCTCGCAGGGCAGGGACCCACCCCCTGGAGCAGCTGGGCCAGCTGATGCTGGGGGTGGGGGGCAGGGCTGTGCCCCCCTGCTCAGCAAGGCCTGGCCAGTGCCTGGTTTAGCTCTTGCTCCCACGCTGGGGCGCTTCCAAAGCCCAGTTTGGTGTGTCCCAGCAGGCACAGTGCAACCTGCTGCCAAGCAACCACGACCACAACCTCCCCCCCACTGTTCTTGGGGGGGGGGGGGGAGTTCAGGGCTGGCTCACTCCTGGGACGGAGGTGGGGGGCAGGGCTGGCCCCCCCTACAGCTCAGCCTGGCCCGCCCTGGGCGGTGGATACTGGACGGTAGCCAGGAAGGTGCGGATCTCCATCGGCTCCAGCGTGACGCTCTGGGGGTCCAGCAGCGGGTAGGGCCGGCGCCTGGCTGGACCTGCAGGAAGGAACTGGGGTCAGCTGCTGTGGGGCCCGGTGGCTACAGGCTGCCAGCTTTGCTGGGGAGGGTGGACACGGCCCCCCGCCGTGTGTCTGAGCTACCAGCTGAGAGGTTCTGATCAGACACAACCTCCCCCACCTAAGGGGCTGCTGCCCCCCCACCCAGCCTGAAGGAATGGCTTGCTGGGGGGGGGGGGGGGGAGACTCTGGCTGCTGGACCCTGAGCCATGCTCTAGGGCTGTGGGGCTGCCAGTGCCCCCTGCTGGAGGGGCAGACCTACCTGTGACCGGCCTCCAGCTGAGCCGGCTCATGGCATCTCGCTTCTGGTTGGCCACCAGGTTCATTTCCTGCAGGGAGGTGATGGTGAAGGAGGAAGAGGAGAACAGGTGCTGGAGAGGGGAGGAGACATGGTCAGCCACTTCCTTCCACCCCTGCTGCTCATTCACATCCCACCCCAGAACTGGCTGCATTTTGGTGCCAGGAAGGGGAGCTAGGAGGGGAGCTGGCAGGCAACAGCTGAGCCCACCTGTAAGGGGTAGGGGTTGGCCTCAGCCCTGAGGCTGAGATCTCCATGCCACAGCTGTCTCTTCCTCCCCCCCCCCCCCAAAGTCTAAGGCTCCCTTTGCTGGTGCTCATGTGCAGCCATCCCTGGTGGGGGACATGGCAGCAGTTTCGTCCAAGGAGGGGTGTGGGCTGATGTGATGCTAAAATCCACCCCAGAGGTGGCTGCATCTCAGCAGCACTGGGCTGTGGGCAGGCCCCCCTGGAGCCTTCCCATCCTATGGCACTAGAGCTCCCCCTCCCACTCCCCCACGGTCGGGTACCTACCAGCAGGTCGAGGGTGATGGGCTGGGAGCCGTTGGCGCTCTCCCCTCTCTCAAACTGATGCTCCAGGCGAATGAGGAGGGAGCTGGGGTCCCACTGGGCCAGCGTCAGGAGATGGAGGTTGGGGGGAAGTGCTTGGCTCAGAGCAGAGAACTGGGGCAGATGGGGGGGGGGGGGTGTCAGGCTGATGGAACAGCCTGCCTGGGGAAGTTCAGGCAAAGGACTCTCCACCTCCCTGCCCCCCACCCCCCGGTACCATCTTGCTGCCCGTGGGCCTGTTCGGCAGGGCCGTGCTGCTGGTGGGGCTCCCAGGCTGCAGCGGCATCCCCTGGCCACAGAGGGGCAGGGTGCCCCCCGATCCTGCTCATGTGCGACTGGCAGAGCCCAGCTGCCTTGTCACAGCCCCCCAGTTTTCCACCAGAGCAGCTTGGGCAGGATGTTCCACTGGCCCTTTGAGATCTGCTGCAAAGTGCTTTACGCAGGTCACGCAGTCACCCCATTTTACAGATAGGGAAACTGAGGCACAGGATTTGGGACTAGCCCCTGGGCTCTGGCAGAGCTGGGAACTGAAGTGAGGCCTCTGAGCGCTCGACCCCCCCTGCACAGCCCCATCCCGGCCGCAGTAGAGCTGGGGGGGGGGAGGGCACAGTGGGGCCAGGGCTGGTCCCAGGCACTAGAGCAGCGTGGCAGAGAGGAGTTGAAAAGCGAGTGAGATGTGGGCCGGGCTGGTGACTACTCGTTTCCCAGCGGTTTTCCACCGTCTCCTACTGCGTAGAGAGGAGGCCTCCCTCCCTCGCTGTGGGGGATACTTGGCCATCAAGGGGTTAACCCCTTAGTGGTGTTGGGGAGGGGGCAGGAGCTGTGGGACTGGGCCTCGGAGGATTTTCCTGCTGGTCCTGTCCACGGAGCCCTGCTCTGGAAGGAGCCGAGTCTGCCCATGGAGAGTGGGGCTGAGACACCCCCCCCTCCCCCCCCCAACCTCGTTTCACAAGCAGCCCCTGGCGGGATTCAAACCAGCAGCTCCCTGAGCACAGAGGCCTGGTACCTGCGTGAGGCTGCGCTGCCCCCGGTGGAAGGGAGGGCCCCCTCCAGGTGCCAGGACCAGCTGGGGCGCCATGAACTCCTGCTGGGCCTGCAGCCGGTGCCGATCGGCCGACGACTCCACCGTGTCCAGGAAGACGAGGTGCCGGCCCCGCACCACCAGGCCGTCGCGGTAAACCCCCGGCTCCAGCAGGGGCTCCCCCACCCCGCGGTTGTCGTCATAGAGCAGCCGCCGATGCACCTGGGGGCAGGGAGGGGATGTCACATTGGAGCAAGGGGGGGGGGGGGGGAGAAGAGCACCACCTGCTGGCCAGCCCAAGGCTGCACAGGGGCAAGACTGGGCTATAGAGCCAGGGCCGCCCCCTACTGGCCAGTCATGGTACTGCAGGATGGGAAGCACTCGTGGGGGTGGGGTGGGGAGGGGATGCATATTAAGTGGTGTCCACCCTGTGACCTCCACCTCTACGGGGTGGGGGGAGGGGGGACAAGCCCGGGCAGGATCCCCCCCCTCCCATCTCTCACCATGAGCTCCATGGAGCCGTCAGTCACGCTGCTGCCCCCCTGCGAGCGATCCGTCAGCACCGTCAGCTGGAACTTCTTGTCCTAGAGAGAGAGGCGCAGCCCAGAGCGAACGCAGCGGGTCACTCGCTGGCATGGCCGTGCCTCCCTCCCGCAAGGGCTTCTGGGAGCAGCCCCCCCCCCCCCCAGCTCTTCCATGCTCTTGTGCCGGTCTGCAGCCTCCTGACCCCTCCCGTGCCGCCTTCCCCACTTGCTTCCTGCCCCCATGTGGGGGGGGAGGGGGGGGTCAGATAAGTGCCTGGAATCCGGGGAGCACTCGGGGTGGGGAATAAAGGCCGCGGGGGAGGGGCCTTGTTCCTTTCTTCTGGAACAGCCTCCTTGTGTGCCCCTGCTTCACCACCTCCCAGTGGCTCCTGCCCTGGGCTGAGGCCCGGCGGGAACCGTCTCTCCCTGTGCTTGAGCGGCTCCGTAGGCCGGAGTGGAGCTGGGGCCCCTACTGACCAGCCCTGGTGCTTGCACCCTCTCTGCCCCCAAGATCTGGGCCACGTCCGGCACGCCCTGCTGTGGGAGCCCAGCCCTTGCCATCTTCACTGGGTTTCCTCCCTCACCCCACCCCGGGGCAGACAGGGCAGTGCTAGGATCGCTGTGTTCTCAATGGGGAAACTGAGGCACAGAGCAACACCATCACCCGCTCCTACAGGGGAGTCACCAGAGCAAAGAACGACTGGCCCAGGCGAGTGCTGCTAACCACTGGACACCCTCCCCCCACTGCGGTGATGGACAAGGGACCCAGGGAGGGACCTACAGGAGCCCCCCCACCTTAGGGGTTGTCAGAGGGGCCCCCAGTGGCCTGTACCTTGATATAGATGCGACTGTTGACAGGATAGTAGTTCCCAGCCACCGGCTCCGTCTGGCTCAGGTTCCAGGTGGCCCGATAATCCCTCCTGCCGAGGGCATCAGTCTGATTAACCCCACACATCGGCCCCCTCCCGCTGGGCACGGCTGGTCTGGGCCGCGCTGTCTCCCCACATACTGCACATCTGACACCCCCGGGGGCACTGCAGGCTGGCCTGGCTCGTTTGCAGAGCACTCCATGACGGGACCTCACCCTAATTCCAGCCTGGGCGTTCGTTAAGACGTGGCTCCCTTTTACCCCAGGGACTTGGGAATTTGATGGAAGACACAGTCGTGGGCCCTAGAGTCCTGCCTCCCAGCCCCCTTTCCACTCTAACCACTAGCTCCCACTGTCTCCCAGAGCAGGGGGGAGAACCCAGGAGCCCTGACTCGATTGCTGCCTCCGCTCTGTGCCCTGGAATCACCCCCCCACAGGTGTTCCCCCCCCCCACTGCCCGTCACCTCCGCTCCAGAATCTCCCGCCCGTTGGCATCCGTGTAGAAGCGTCCGTCCGTCCGCAGGGGCGTCTCGAAGCGGCTGATGATTTCCTTGCCCAGCCCGTCGCTGCGGCAGAGGGGGCAGAGGTGGGGGCAGGCAGAGCACACAACGTCCCCCCCCCCCACACACAGACACACTTTGAGCGGGGCTGACACTTCCCCTCTGAGCTCTGCCGATGGGAGATGGGGGCATTTCCCATGAAAAGCGTCACGGGACGGACAAAACTCCCTCAAAATGCTCAAATACGCGGCTTTGGCGCTGCTGGTGCACTGCCCTCTGGGAGCCGGAGTTCAGGGGCCTGGTTTCCCCCTTTTACTTGACAAGCCAGGCTCCCTGGTCAGACTCCATCTCCCATGAGTCCCTATGGCCTGGGCCTCCCATAATGCTCTACCTCCTGCCCCCAAGCTGCAGTGCATCATAGGAAATGTAGTGCAACCAGGGAATCCACCCCCAGGGGAACATGGGAGCCCGAGGTACCAAAACTACAACTCCCATAAATCCACCCCCCAGCCGAAATTATTTGTTTACAGGCTGTTTCCCGGGGCAAAACTTCTGTTTCCTGGCCAGCTCTTCACTCACTTTATAGGGATCGGCCCCACCGTCCACTCCAGCTCCACATAGGCCTGCCCCTCGTAGAGTCGAACCACCTGCGAGCACCACGAGGAGAAGTTCTGGTAAACCTCCTGCACCAGCTTGTTCTGGCCCGGACAAAGAAAGAAACGGGGGTTCACAGGGGTTCTCCCTGCCCAGCTCCGCCGCACAGCCACTTCTGGGTTAGGGTGTGCGTGGTGCAGAGCAGGCTTCCCTACCAGAGGCTGAGATGCAGCTGCCTCTGGGGAGGAGGCTGTTAGTAGCCAACAACAACTCAGCACAACATTGAAGCAGAGGACGGAAAGGATCCTGGATCAAGCTGAAAGTGCAACAGGAGGTGACTGGAGGATGCTGAAAGGGCTTTGCTTTGACAGACCCGGTGCTATGGTTAACGAACATGCCTGGGGATCTTCCAGGGTCGTTAGCAGGTGGGACCTTTGTTTTAAGTCTCCCCCAGAGCTGGCAACACGTCTCTCATCCAGCGGACTCCAGTCCCCCAGCAGACTTGGGAATTGAACTCAACATCTTGGCTACCAGCACTCCCCTGCTCTAACCACTAAACCCCTCTCCCCTCCCCAGTTAGCTCAGGGCATAAGGGGATCTGAGACAAGAGACTTTGGCTCCCACATCCAGCCCCCTGGCTGTTCCCACACTGGGGGCACCCCCGCCACCTACCTTCACCAAGTAGGTGCGAGCTACTGTAGCCACGCGGAAGGGCTCGGAGCGGTTGGGCCGGAAGATATACGCCCCCGAGGCCTGGGCACTGTCGTCGTCGCCGATGCTGGCTTTGTACCTCGGGTGGGGCAAGAGGAGGGCAGGTGGTGAGAGATCAGGGGCCGGGGAAGGACCAGTCAGCTGCCCAGAGCACCACAAGCCCCGAGGCCACGCCAGGGACACGCACACAGGGACGCGCTCCAGTATTGGCTGAGGGATCAAACGCTCCCTTCAGCCGTTACCCTCTTTTACATATGGGGAAACTGAGGCACAGGGACATTTGGGGAGGAAGGCTTCCTGGTCAAACGTGAATCAAATGACTGAACTGAGAACAGGACCCCGGAGTCCTGATTCCCAGCCCCCCTCACTGATCTACTCTCTGGAAACCATTCCCTTCTTGGGGGGGGAAGGTGGAACCCAGGCATCATGACTCTCCCCATCCCCCAACTCACTCACCAGAAGAAGTTCTGAGACACCGACAGCGACAGGCTCTTGTCCAGGTTCTGAATCTCTCTCAGGAGCCCGGTGACTGGGTTGAACAGCACCCGGACGTGCTGTGGGGAAGGGGAGAAGAGTCCCTGTCAGCTGGGCGCTTGGGCCTCCATTCAGGAGAGATTCAAGCACAGCCCAGCTGATTAGCAAAGCGCCCACAGCCGGCAGAATGTAGTTCTCCCGGTGGTGCACATCCACACATACCTCAGCACACAAAATTTATTCCACACCCGGATGAAAAAAATTAGAGGGCACATCGGTGAGGACAACCCACCGCAGGGCCCTCATTTCTCCACCTTGGAATACCCTGCCCTCCAACTGGGGCTCGCCTGGAAGCGCCCCCTGAAAGGGAAGTCCTGGGTCACGGAATCCAGCCCCCCCAGCTGGTCAGATTGTCTGGGTCAGAAACTAATCAAGCTCTAAAAGCTAATTCGTTTGTTTGCCTCCCGCTGCTCCTGAGGCTCCTGTTCCAGACCCTCCCCCGCTAATGGCTAGAAACCTGCTTTTCAGGGCTGGCCTGCGAGGGAGGATTCCTGGCCCGTTTGACCCATTTGTTCTTGTGCCAACTTATCCTTGGCTTCCCCCTCCCTAAGGGCCCCAGTCAGGGACCAGGGCTGGGCGTTATCTAGCGGGTGTATTACGATGGTGTCGGCCCACCTAGTCAGGGGCCAGCTGGGTGGGGACAGATACAGCCAGTCCCTGCCCCAAAGAGCCGGCTCCCCTTGTACTCCGAGGTGAAACTGACCAGGCAGCACGGGGGTGTGAGGAAGTGGGGAGTTTTGGGGGTTCAAAGGGGGGGCTCAGTGCCCAGCAGTTACTGGTTTAATGTGACAAAGGGGGGGGGGGAGTTTGTTGTTTCAGAGAACAGCCCAGAGGTGGAGCCGAGGTGTCTGGGACCCTGGTGCCCCGACCCTCCCTGGAGGACACGGCCAGTTCTGGCCAGATGACAGACAAGGGGCTGCAGAGAGGACCCCGGCCCCAGCCCAGCTGACCCCGCGAGGGGAGAACATTGGATGGAGGAGAGGGGCCCGGGCGACCCTCTTACCTGAGGAGACAATGGACGGGGAGGGGCTGTTGCTGGGGGTATTGGAGGCTCTGCTGGGAGACGGGGGAGGGGCTGTTGCTGGGGGTATTGGAGGCTCTGCTTGGGGACTGAGGGCAGAGCAGGCAGGACTCAGCTGGCTGCAGGGGGGGGCTGACGTGGGGCTGAGGGCCCAGGCCAGTCCCGTTGCTGTTCAGAGCTCAATAAACCCCCCTGGTTTGTGCTGGCTGGTAGCTGCTCTGGGCTGGAGATCAGGGGGCACCAGTCCTTCTGGGAGGGGAGGCCCCGGGTGTCCAGGGGGAGGGGACCCCCCGAGGGGGCTCACGGCGGAGGCAGGCGGCTGAAGGGCCTGAGAGGCACGGTCCTGGAGGCGGAGGGGCGGACCCCCAGGTGAGAGTGGGCCCCCCAAGAGAGGGTCATTGCACTGGAGTGGAGTCCCCGAGAAAGGGCTGCTGCACTGGGGGGGGGGGTCCGCCCAGGAGCCGAGGGGCCAAGTGTGGGCCCGACCTGTGAGCCGTGACGGGGGCTCCTAGCTGGAGACGCTACCTCGTTCTGGATCTCGCCGGGGGACCAGGCGTCCACCTGGGGCTGGGGCTGGGGCTGCTTCCGGAGCCGCTTGGCCAGCCTGGAGCGCGGGTCCCCAGCTGCCGTTTTCGAGACGGTGTAGGTGCTGTAGCCCAGGGCAGGCGCCGAGGCTGGGAAGAGCAACTCGCGGGCGGCGTCCCCCCGGTCTCGCCGCACCTGCCGGGTGAAGTTTGAGACGGGGACGACCTGGGAAAAGGAAAACGCGCCAGACCCAGTCAGGAGGGGCCCAGTGGAGACTGTGCCGGGTCAGATCGGAGCCAGGGGCACGTTACCGCACTGGGACAAGGACGCGGGGGGGTGGGGTGGGGAGAGGATGCCATCGCCCCCTTGAGGTTGCAATGAGACCTGCGTGAGCGCATGCAACCAACCGGCCAATGGGAGCAGCTAGGATCGGCCAATGGGAGCGGCTAGGATCCGGAAATCTTCTCCCCCCCCAGCCCCACCCAGGCACTCGGAGGGAGCAGGCAGCTGCTCTGAGTCATCTGGGGCAGCCTGCCTGAGGGTCCTGCTTCCGGCACCCCACCCCCTCCTGCCCCCGGTTACCACCCAAACCCTCCACCAGCTCACAACCCCCCCAGCCCCTGCACCCCATCTATACCCCTCTTCCCCGCCAGAACCCTCAGGATTCTGGGAGGGTCTGGGAGCACCCAAACTCGCTCCCAAACCCTGCACCCCAAGACCCCACCCCAGGTCATGACCCCTCCTCCTCCCAAACTCCCTGCTCCTGCACCCCAGTGCCCTACTGCAAGCTCCCTTCTGTCCCGGACCCTGCACCCCCCCACAGAAAAGCGAAGTCCTTGGCAAAATCTTAGCGTGAGCCCCCCCATCACAAATCATTGGGCGAGGGGATCCTGTCTGCTAGACGGTGCCCGAGCCCAATCCCAGGTGCCGAGTGGCCCCCCTGCAGGCAGGGCTGGACACAGGTGGAGCAGGCAGCCCCGGGGAGGGGAGGAAGACGCCCGGGGCCCTACCTCGTTCGGCACCGTCTGGCCGCTGGGATCCGTCACCGCGTACGAGGCTCCGCTCACCGGCAGCCGGACGGTCCAGCTCACGGGCCGGCCCAGCGGGTTGTAGAGGATCACCAGGAACTGGACGGAGAGACTCCGGTGAGCGAGACGCTGCCCCCCACTCCCTGCCCCCCGCCAGGCGCTAGCCACTGGCCCAGCCGGGGAGAGAAAAGCCACCCTGCGTGGGCAAGGCGGGGACTCGGCGCAGGGAGCAGCGCCCCACATGCTCGGGGCCTGGCGCCCCTGCACACAGTCTAGGCAGTAGCAAGGTGCTCACCGTGCCGCTGGACTCGGTCAGGGGGCACACGCTGATATTGAGGTAGTGGCAATAGATGAAGTTCTCCTTGCTGCCGCTGAGGGAGGCCAGGGCGTTACTGACCAGGACCTGCAAAGGGAGAGGGGTGCCGTCCGTCAGGAGAGAGACCACCCCACCTGCGAGTCTGACTAAGTGGGGCGGGAGGGGGCTCTCCAGCAGGGACAGGATGGGGGATGGGCCTCTCCCCTCACATCAGGGCTGACACCAGTGCCTCCGGGGGCACCGTGCAACAGAGGAACAGGGGAGCTTTGCCCTGGCAGCCAGCGTTGACCCAATGCTTCTGGGTGGCACTAGGGGGCGCTGTGCTGCAGGGACCAGCATGGAGCACTCTCCCCTCATGGGCAGTGCTGGTCAATCATCAGGGAATCACCACGTGGTCCCTCCCCTGTCACCCATTTCCAGCCTCTGACTGGGGACACCATCCCTGCCCATCCCGGCTAATAGCCATCGATGGACCTGTCCTCCAGGAATCTACCTGGCTCTTTTTTGAACCCTGTTAAAGACCTGGTCTCGCACCATCCTCTGGCGAGGAGTTCCACAGGTCGACTGTGCGCTGCATGAAGAAATCCTGCCTTTTGCTTCTTTTAAATCTGCTACCTGTTAATTCATTTGGTGACCCCTAGCTCTTGTGCTATGGAAACAAGTCAACAGCTTTTCCTTATTCATTTTCTCCACACCAGTCACGATTTTATAGACCTCTCTCCTATCCCCCCTTAGTCTCCTCTTTTCTAAATGGAAACCCCCAGTTTTTGTTTTACTCTCTCCTTATATGGCAGCCGTTCCCAATGCCTAAGCATTTTTGTTGCCCTTTTCCAATGCCAAGATTTTATTTTGAATCAGGCGACCACGTCTGCCTGCACGCAGTATTCAAGAGGTGGCCATCCCATGGATTTGTAGGGCAGTAAGGTATTTTCTTAGGGTTTGTCTACACTGTTCTTTTGTTTCGGGAGAAGTATGCAAATACCATGGCTCATTTGCATACTTCCTCCATTTTTCTTTTTTTTCGGAAGAGGCTTTTCTGGTATTTGCCCCCATCTACACAGGGTCAAATTTTGGAAAAAACCCCTCTTTTGACAGACCCCTTAATCCTCCTACAGTGAGGTTTACAGGGTCTTTCGAAATAGGGTTTTTTCTGAAATTTGACCCGGTGTAGACGGGCAAATACCGGAAAAACCTCTTCCGAAAAAACAAAACCAGAGGAAGTAAGCAAATGCACCGCGGTATTTGAATACTTCTCCCGAAACAAAAACAAAACAAAAGTGTAGCCATACCCGTATTCTCTACCCTTTTTTAAATGGTTCCCAATATTCAGTTTGCTTTTGTGACGGCCGCTGCCCTCTGAGTGGCTGTTTTCAGAGAACTCTCCACAGTGACTCCAAGATCGCGCTCTTGAGTGGTAACAGCTGATTTAATTCCACAGGGGCTACCCCATTGGTCAAGGTGCCAAAATGCAGCCACCTCTGGGGTGGGGCCATAGCAGGTGCTTGGCTACCACCTAGGCCAATGTGCCTTGGAAGCTCCCTTTGGGGAGACAAGAGGAGGCAGAGTCAGGTTCCGGGATCACTGGAGGGGAACAGGGGGCCAAGGAGCCAGGGCAGGTACCTGGCAGGTGTCCCAGCCGGCGGCCAGGCGTTTGGCGTAGTCGTTAGCCACGTGCTGCTTCTCCGTCCCGCTCACAGCGTCGTGATGCTGCGCCACTGCCATGGCCCGGCCTGGGGGGAGCCGGGCGTCAGGGGCAGAGGGAGAGATGGGGGGGGCTGTGCCAAACCCAGCCGGGATGGTGCCGGACCAGACAGCCCCCCAAATCCAACCCCTCCCAGAGAACGATGCTTGCACCTCCCGGCCCGAATGCTCCTTCCCCCCTCCAGCATCAACGGGGCAACATGCCCAAGGGCACACAGACAGGAGCAGAACCCAGGAGCCTGGAAGCCGCCCCCCCTGCTCTAACCACCAGGCCCCACTCCCTCCCAGAGCCCTGGAATCCAGACTCCAGTCCCCGCACCACTGGTCCACGCTGTCGGACGTCTGCGCGTGGGGGAGCCGGCACTGCCCTCTGCTGGCTGCGAAGGGAGCTGTCCCTTTGCTCTGTCGCCCCCTAGTGGCTGCAGGGGGCAGGACAGGTTTGGGGGAATCCCGATTACGGGGCAATTCACGGCCCAGCGGCTCACGTACGGAGCACGGTGCTATCTCCTTCCCCGTAGGGGCCCTTCCTCGCCACTGGACCGGCCAACGCTTCCAGCTGGTTGCAAACCTGCAAGGAGCAGGGGAAACAGGGATGAGGGAACATTCATCTGCATCCAGCAGCTCTGCAGGAAGGAAGCGCCACCCGTTTCATAGGAGGGGAAAAGGAGGCAGGGGGAAGTGAAAGGACTTGCCCAAAGTCCCTGGCTCCCCCAGCCTCTTCTGCTCTAACCACTAGACTCCACGGCTTTCCTAGAGCTGGGGACAGAATGGCGGAGTCCTGCCTTCTGGGCTCAGGTCTCCTCTGTCGTGCTTGGGTCGCAGGGAGAAAGGAAGAGAGGGGATCCCAGAATCCCTGCCTTGCTCACCCTGCCGGGGCGCCCACCTGGAGGAAGTTGTTGCTCAGCCGTTCGTAGCGCTTGAAGGCCGGGCGGCTGGTGAAATAGCCCGTCCAGAACTGATGCGGCCCGTCAGCGTAAGGGAAGAAATCGTCGTATTTGAGGGACCTGCACGACACCAGAGAGGGTCCCCTCTGCGACTCACGGGTCCAGGAGACCCGGGCCTCCGCCCTTCCCTCGCTCCCCAATCCACACCGCACGGCCAGACGGGGCAGCCAGCCAGTCAGCGCCACAGCTCAGCCCCCGCACCCAGCGCCAGCCGCTCCCACGGCCGAGGAACAGAGCAAAGGGTTATAATGGAACAGACCAATGAGAGACACGCTCAGCTACATACTCCAGTGCGGGGCTAGGGGGCGCTGTGCTGCAGGGATTGGGGGGAGGAGCCGAGCTCAGCAGGGGGCGCTCTGCCCTGGCAGGCAATGACGACTCCCATACCGCAGTGCGGGGCTAGGGGGCGTTGTGCAGCAGGGGGCGCTCTCCCCTGGCAGGCAGTGCTGACTCAGTGCCCTATGGCAGCGCTAGGGGGCGCTGTGCTTCAGGGACTGGGAGTGGGGGGGCGGGCTCAGCAGGGGGCGCTCTCCCCTAGCAGCCAGCCCCAAGGGCAGCCCCAGTATTACCCTTCCAAAGGGGATGCGCCAGGGTTGGCGAGACCCTACTCTCTGCCCTCGCATGGGGTGGGCAGGACAGCACAGGCCACCCCCAGCAGATCCCTGCCAGCCCCAGGCCGCCCTGAGGGCTCAGCTCTCACCAGGACAGATTGGCTCTGTTGAGTGCCCACAGGTAGCAGGTGGGGGTGGAGTAGAGCACGTGAACCAGGCTCCCGTTGAGTTGCTGGAAGAGACACAAGGGGTGTGTGTGGGGGGAGCAGTGAGGCACCAGGCTGGGGGCTGGGCCCCGTCGCCCCAGAGTGGCGTCAGGGTAAGGACTCCACTTGGGCCAGCAGCAACCGACCTCGTTGCACAGCTCAACTTAGGGTGGGCTCCCCAAGGGCCTGGGTTCGAGCCCCGGCGTGGTCTGGTCGCAGCAGGGCCCTGCCGAGTACAACAGGCCTCCTGCCTGGGCTACGTGGCTGCCCCCAGAGGCCCAGCAGGTGGGTCAGGAAGTGGAGCCCAAAACCCTCTGGAGTAGGGTGCCTGTCCTGGCCCAACAGGCACCCCAGGCAGATCCCCACGTGACTGGAGATCCCTGCCCCACAGGGGCTCTTGCCCCCCACCCGCAGTCCCCGGGGATGCTCTCCCCCCCCACCTGCGCGTTGACGTGTTTGATGAGCTTGTCCATGTTCTTGTACCACAGGTTGGCGTTCTCGTACTGGAAATCCGAGCCCATCGTCATGACGATGTGGTTGGTGCGGTACAGCTTGGCCTGGAAGGAGACAGCAGCGGGAAACGCTTCAGACTCCCCGCTTGGTGCCCGGTCCCACGCTTGCGGCTGCCCCTGCGGGCGCGGCTGCCCGGGGCAAGACCCTGCCTGGCAGCTCTCACTTCACCAGGGAAGAGCAAAAACGCTTTGGCAAAACGGAAGTTTCTGCCGTTGGTTTGGCAGAACAGCCACCAGGAGGCGTTAGGGAGCGCCAGGGCGGGGCCCGGGGCCGTCACACGGAGAACATCTGCCCTGGCCGATCTCGGGGCCACGGAGGAAAACGGGGACTGGGGCCAAGATCCAGCTGTGTACTGACCACGACGTGCCCGTCCGGGGCTGATCGGTTCGTCCCATTGGATCTTACCTAGCCCAGGCTCCGTGTTCTACGGTAACTCCGAGGGACCGAACCGGCCTCCGGCCACACAGCGCATCCAGGCAAAGGATGGAGCCAAGGCATTCGGATCTGCATTTCAGCGCCTCTCTGGCTACGAAATTACGTGGGGGATCCCCCTCCCCCGCGGGACAGGAGCAGCAATTCCCCAGCCCACAGCTGAGCGTTGCTGTCCTTGTGCCTGGGTTTGGCTAAGTGACGAGGGCCAAGGCAGGAATCAAACCCAAGAACCCTGACTCACAGTCCTCTGCTCTCACCACTACACCCCACTCCCCTCCCAGAGCCAGGAATAGAACCCTGGCTCCTTGCTCTTCACCCCCCAGCCCCTGCTCTGGGCGCTCACCTGGGCAGCCGCGGTTCTCAGGAAATACACCACCAGGCTGGCCACGTTGTTCTCGTCACTCACGTCGTCCACGATGGGGCTGTCGGAGCAGAACTGGTCCCAGCAGAGGGACAGAGGCGGGTTGTAGCCATTGGGGAGGACACCTGGGGATGGGGGGGGAGATACACAAGCTCATCTGGGCACCTGGGCAGGATTCACCCGCCAGCGATGGGGGGCTCTAGAGCTGCAGGCGATGTGGGTGTCGGGGGCTGGTGCAGCTGGAGTCAGCACGGAGCCAGGGCCCGTGAAGCTCCCGGTGGAGTGGGGCCTGACAGGGCACAAGGAACCGGCCTACGGGTGCAAACGCCAGGGAGATCGGGCTGTGTCCTGCCAGAACTGAAGGGTGCTCGCTCCCTGCCTGGCGGGACAGGCGGCTGGCAGTGGGGAAGGGCCCCTGGCCACAGCACCCGGCTGGGCATGGGGCATTCCTGGGTAGTCAGGGGAGGCCAAGTTCTCCGCCCCGACACTCAGTCTCTGCCTCTACCCCAGGCTAGGGGGCGCCACCTCCGGAGTACAAAATATCAGGACAAAAGAAAGGGGGGGACAAAAACGCCCAGGGAAGGGCCCCGCAGGCCAGCCCCTCCCCCCCTCCCCCCCATCCCTGCTGGACACCCAGGTCCCGGCAGATAGGTCGGCCCGGGGGGCACCCAGACTCTGCAGCACCCCCGTTTCCTGCTCCTCCCCCTCAACCGCCAGTCTGCCCCTGGCCCCTGGAGCCCGCCCTGCCGGCCAGCTCACCCGTGAAGAGGTCGGCCGTGGGGGGCCGCAGGTTGACGCTGGCTCTCCAGATCTGCTCCATCTCCCGCAGCTTCTCCCGGTTGGCTTTGTCCTGGTAATCGAGGCGGCCGAAGAAGAAGCCGTCGAAGCCCATCTGGAAGGGGGACGGGGGAGGTGCTCACGGCCCCAGAGCCAGCAGGCACCCAAACAGCCCTGCTCTGTGCCTCAGTTTCCCTCTCTGTGCAAAGCACGTCGAGACCTGCGGATGGGGAGGCCACCGGTGGGTCTCCAAAGCCCCCGTGGGGGGCGGGGGCTGGGCTCACCTGGGCGAAGAGGGAGGCCTGCTCGCGGGAGTGGCCGAAGGGGTCGATGTGCCAGGCGGCGCGGGGCCGGCCGCACTCCCCGAAGGTCTCCTGCAGGAAGCGCAGCCCCAGCGTCATCTGGTCGATCATGGCGTTGTAGTGGGCCGCCGCCTCGTCGTTCATGCACCAGCCACCGTTGATGAACTCCAGCCGCCCTGCGGGGGGGCGGGAAGGGCCGGTCGCGCTCCGTGCCAGGGGAGCAGGGCTGCTGGGCAGCTGCCGGGGGGCAGCGGGGAAGGGAAAGCCGGGCGCCCTTGGGAGCCGCGAGGACAGGAGAGTCGCTCGGCGCAGAGGTGCCCGATGCAGCTACGCACGAGAGGCGTATAGGCCGACACCGCCCACGTCTGCCACCTGCCCCCGCAGGCAGGAGTGTCCGTGATCTGCCTTTCTCCACTGCAGCAGCAACCGCCCAGCACGGGGCGCCGCTCGTGAGACAATCCACTTGTGCGAGACACGAGGCGACCCGAGCAAAGCCCCCCGTGCGTGCCAGAGAGACGCACACACGTTCGCTCCCCGGGACGTGGGCTGTGAGGGACCCACCGGTACAGGTAACCGGTGAGGGGGTGAGTGTGAGGCCCACACCCCGGGAAGGTGTGTACAGTGCAGGGATCTGAGGTGCGTGGGTTGGTTTGTATCCTGCAATGCACGACCCCGGGGTCTGGTCCCGGTGTCTTAACCAGCGTCGCATCAGATACCCATGGGGGGCAGGTGTGTCCGTGGGCATGTGCCTCAGTGGGCCAACGAATCCCTGTGAGCGGGCCTGTCTCCCCCCATCGGTGCGCTGCCCCCCCTGCGTGAGTGTGGGGGGCATCCCCAGCCAGCCGCCAGGGCCCGCTTACCCTCGTTGACCAGCTGCCGCACCGCCTGCCGCATGGGCTCCGCCTGCAGCTGCCACCAGCGGTAGAAGAAGGCCACCTCGACGTAGATAAAGCGCTTGGCGGGGTCGGCCAGCAGCTGGGGGACGACGGAGTCCAGGATGTACTGCACCCCCGCGTGCTGGATGTCGTTGCGTGCTGCGGGAAAGCACGGAACTGGGCGCACGCTCCCAGGGGCCGCGGAGCCAGATCCCCCTGACGCAGCCACAGCCCCCCCGGAGAGCCAGATCTGCCCCCCCAAAGCACTGGCTCTCCCCCAGCCACCGACAGCACCCGGGAGCCTCAGATCGTCCTGGCTCAGAACGGGGATAACCCCCCCTCCCGCCCCATCACTGCTCTGCGCCTCCTGCCTTCCCAGCACCGTCCACCCTGCAAAGTCGGCCTCCCCTCGGAGCAGGGGCAGCGTCTGGCTGAGCTCTGCCTGCAACCCGGGCGCCCGCCCCATGGAGCCTCACCCATCAGCCCCCAGCCCGGGGCCTGTTCCCCACCCACTGAGTCAGCTGGGCCCCACCGCTCTGGCCAAGGCCGCATGAACTAGGCTTCTGCTTGGTTGCGCCCGCCCTGACGCCGGAGAGATAAGAGGCTCCGGAGGCGTCCGCGTTTCCGCTGACTCCGGGCTGGCCTTGACGGACGTCATGGAAAAGCCGCCCACATGGGACCCTGGCTCCAAGAGCTGAACGGCCGTTTCGTGAGGCTCCGGGTTTATGATGCCCAGGGGAGAGCAGCGAGGAAGGACAAAGGTCCGACACGTTCACTGGCCTGGCAAGGACCGGTACGAAATGCCCCAAGGAAGCAGGATCTGATAGGGGCATGGGAATGTGATTCCGGCTTCTATTCCCAGCTCCAGGAGGGGAGTGAGGTCTCGTTGGAGCACGGGGGTGGGTGCAGACTTGGACTCAGGACTCCTGGGTTCTATTTCTGGCTCCAGAAAGGGAGCAGGGTCTAGTGGTTAGCGTGATGGAGGTGGGAATTCAGGACTCCTGGGTTTTAATCCCTGCTCTGGTTCACTCTGTGACCGCAGGCAAGTCCCTTCCCCCAACTGTGCCTCAGTTTCCTCATGAATAAAATGGGGAGAACGACACAGCTGCCATGTGGGGCTACGACACTCGGTCCCTGAGTGTGTGTGATCTGCCAGGAGCTAGTCCAGTGGGCGACACGGACTTTACTAATCATCTGGCAGGTAGGGGAGGTGGGCTGGCTGCTTTCCCCAGGCCTGGAGCAGGTCCCGGGTTGGGAGGTGCGCTCTACTTCTAGCAGCAGTGGAGGAAGTAGAGGGATTAAGACAGCGCCTCTCTGAGCTAGGGATGTAAGATTTTAAATGATTAACCACTTCACCGGTGCGCGGATGCTCATCAGTTCCTGTTTCTTTTTAGACTTTACTAGGGAGCGCGGGTGGGCAGCCGGCAGGGCTGAGAGCCTGTGGCGGCTGGGAACACCCAAGGCCGGCAGCCCAGGACTGGGAGGGTCAGCGTGAGCCGCATCCTGTGGAGCCCCTTTAACCACGTAACTTCTATCAGCCACATGGTCAATATTTTGTATCATTTTTTGACATCCCCACTCTGAGCAGGGCTCCCTCTCCCGCCCACCCCGCACTGCAGATGGGATCGCTCCCTTGGCCTGGACCTAGGCAGGGTCACAGGCAGTAGAGGCAGGGCTCAGATGTCAACGCTGGCCTTCAGATGTGATCCCGCTGCGTGGGCTGACTTTGTGCGCTCAGGAAAAGGAGATCCAGGGCCTCTCTGCTCTCTGGGACACAAGAGAGCCGGAGTCTCCATTTCCTGGCTGTGCCACTGGCCTATCGGGCTCCGTGCCTCAGTATCACCATCTATAACATACTGATCACCTCTGGCAAGTGCTTTCAGATTTACAGATGAGCAGCACAAAGTAATCCACTAAGTCTGACGGTGGTAGCTCCGGTGCATAGGGCCCCTCCCTCCACCACATACCTCCATAAAAATACTGATCCACCGTCTTCAGCCAGCCCACGTCATTGTGCGTGTGAGGGATCAAATGGACATTCAGCATGTCTGGCTTAGTGGCCGGGCAGGACTATGGGAAGAGAAGGAAGGTCCCGGTGTACAAACAAACACCATTGTAAGGGGGGGGGGGAAGGGGAGGAAGGTCCCGGTGTACAAACAAACCCCATTGTAAGGGCTGGGGGGGTGGGGGGGGAGCAGACATGTACCCTGCAGATAGGAGATAACCATCTGACCGCACATTGCTCTGTGGTGCCAAGAGAAGTTAGATGTGGAAAGAGGCAACGGTCTTCACAACCCCCTGCTCAGAGCTGGGCTGCTCCCTGCACTAGTCTCAGGGAGTTCGGACAAACAGCTACTCAACATTCATCACGTGCCAAGAGCAGACCAAAGGAGTTTTCCCACTGATGCAGTTAACACACTGCTGAGTGTCAGCAGCTAGGGTGACAGAAGGATTCCAGTTGTATCCACGCCGGAGCTCAGGCTGACCTAAGTCCAGAGCTCATGGCACTATATTTTTCACAGCCCTGAGTGTCAGAGCTAGATCAATCTAAGCGTGGACCAAGACTGGAGACTCTCGGGGTCTAGCCCCAGCTCCGGGAGGGAGGCAAGGCTGGTGGCTAGGTGTCAGGACTCTAGGATCAGAGTCGCAGCTCAATGGGGAGTCTGATTTCTAGTGGTTAGAGTTTCATTCTCCTGCATGTAGCCTTGAGCTGCATCCTCCCACTATTGTTAAATGGAAAGATTTCACCTTGGCCAGGGTGCTCAGCTTTGCAGAGCTCAACATGGGAAGTGGCTATAGAAACGTTATATCGTAATCATCCTCTCACCCAGAGGAAGTAACAGCTTAGGGAGCCAGGGGGGAAAAGGAAGCGAAACAAGATGCAGAAACAGACAAAAGCACCAACCAGCACAGCATTAACGTGCTCGCTTTTACTGAACTCTAGGGGGGTGATTGTGGGGCGGATTCATTATCTGCTAGCAGTACAAAGTGTTGCTCTGAGCCCAGCGACACCTGAATTCTGGCCTGTCCTGCTTTTTCCACCATGGATCCCTAGCATTCAAGTTCCAGACACTCCCTTCCCTCCAACACAAGAGCTCCTATCACCTGCCACCACCACAGAATCTCAGCCCCCCTTACTCCATGGTCTCTGATGCAGCAGGGCCCTGCTCCCATAGAGCACCCCTTCACCACCACCTTCTCCAAATAGAGTCCTGCTGCCCCTCAGAACACCCCCCCTTCTCCCAGCCCTCTTTACCAGTCCCCCAGGCCCTCCTTCACCTGCTGCTCCCCCATGAAGAGGTCTGCCCTTTACCACCACCACCCACATTCCCAGAGCCCCCTAATGGCCCTCTCCAAAGTCACCCTATTTATCCCCTCCGCACAAAGTCTCCCATTCTGCCTCCTCCAAAAGCTCGTCTCCCCAGGCGCCCTGCTCCTCACAGCCTCCTACCTGGCCCCCTTCTAGCCCCCTCTCCCTCCAATTCCATTCCACTTCCTCTCTGTCTCGGTTGCTCTGCTTTCCTCTGCACATCCCAGGGGGCTGATCCCAAGGCTGCCCCACCCCTCTCTCCAGCTCTAGCATCCACTCCCCGCGCTATTTCCCTCCCCTGGGGTCCCCCTCTCCTGCCTTCCCCAGGTCCCCCCCCGATCCCTTCCAGGACCCCCATTCTCCTCCACGATCCCTCCCCCTTTGCCCCAGAGCCACCCTGCTTCCCCCTCCCAGACCCCCGCCTCACCTCGTAGCCGCAGCCCGCTGCGGGCCCCAGCAGCCCCAGGGCGCCCAGGATCAGCCCCACGGGCAGCCCCATCCTCCGCCCGCAGCCGCTGCCCCCCGCTCCAGGCTGGCTGGCAGTCAGCTGTGGTCATGTGCCCAGCTCCTCACGTGACTGCCTGGACGTAGAATTCCCCCTTCTCACTTCGCCTGCTAGTCAGGAGCCAATCCGCAAAGAGTGGGCGGGGCAAAGGCATTCATAGTAAAAAAAAAAGCGTAGGGGAGAGGGCGGGAGCGAGGGAAGGGGAACGATTGTAAGTGACAGGCTATTCCACCTATCATTTGCCAGGAACGGTGAGACACCTGGCAGAGGGGGCGGACAAAATACTGTCAACGTCACAAGGGCCAATAGGAAACAGAACTGATTGATGGACATATCCGACCACTTATCCGCTGCAAATATTAAAGGGAGCCCCGCCTCGGCTCTCCGAAGCCCTCCCTCTTGTTGCAGAGACCAATAGGCTAGCGGGGGAGCTACAGTTGGGACCGCCTCTCCCAGGCGGGGACGCTCGCGGTCGTTTCCCGCCTTCCGCAAGCCCGCGCTGCGCTCTGATTGGCGAAGAGAAGATGATGGGCAGGGAGCTCAGCCAATGAGGCGTCGAATAATGTGGCTGAGCGAAGGGCGGTGCACACTCCCCTCAGAGTCTCATAGGCCTGGGGGGGTGTCACCCTGCCCCCCCTCAGGCCTGCCCGCGCTACCAGATGTGCTGTAACTCTGGGGAGGGGCTGCTGGTGTCAGTGTGTTGGCCTCTTCCCCCTTGGGGGGCTCTCCCCCCCCCCGTGGGGCGTTGAGGCCTGGGGGCCCAGGGCTGTCTCCCCAGACGGCTGGACCCCCCCCCCCCCCCCCCGCCAATGGGTCCGAGGCGGGCTCCAGTCAGTGTGGACGCCGCGTGTGGGATAATTCTGAGGCGCGTGGAGGCGGCCGTGCGGCGGGTCGTTGTCGCGTCTGGCGTTGCTGTTTCGATTTCGACGTCCTTGGCAATCGTTTCCTGGGGCAGACGAGCCCTTCCCCCGGCCGCGCGGGAGCAGGACGTTACCAGCCCCGCGGTCAAAGAGACGTGCGAGGCAGCTGCTGCGTTTTGTCTTCGGCCCTGCTTCTTGGCTCCTCCTCTGCAGGAACTTGCCCCTAGGGATGTTAAAGATCGGTTCATCGAATAATGGATCGAGCTCAGGAATTCCTAGCGGCGAATCGACGGTTCCAGTGCCCAGGCAGCCCGTCCGGTGGGGGGCATCTGAGCTCCTGGGCACCGCACGAGCTGGAACACAGCTGGGCTGCTTGCCTGCCGGCCTAGGGTTGCCAGCTGTTCGGTTTTGAACCAGACAGTCCAGTATTTGAGCTTTCTGTTTGGGAAACAAATTGAGACAATAGAAATGAGAAAACGGAAATGGCCGGTATTGTCTAAATAAGATGTGATGTAGATTGTGATGTAGTGTCAAGTGTGTCCGGTGTTTTTGTTGAAACCATCTGGCAACCCGATGCCTGGCTCCTGATACACTTTAAATGCGGAGCCACAGCAGACCAGAGGTGGGTCGAGGGCCCCAGTGCAAGGCGGGACTGAGCTGGGCTGCTGGCCAGCCTGCTAAAAAATGTCCTGGCAAAGGTTGGGGGGCGGAGGGGAGGAATGCATGTAGTCTGTTCTCAACCTTTAGTTGGGATTGGTCCTTCCTTGGGCAAGGGGGGCTGGACTTGATGACCTCCTGAGGTCTCTTCCAGCTCTATGATTCTATGATTTGAACCTTTTTTATAGATAACCTTTGAAAACATTTATAATATAAGTACCCCCGGTACTTACAGTTTTCAGACACACACAATTTTTTTCTTCCATTGCAAGACATTTTTTTTAAACAACTTAATCATACCCAGGTGAGCCATGAAATTTTTGGGTGTAAAAATTACAAAAATAATAAAGTGCTATAGAACTTAAAACAAAAATATAGTTTTCTCCAAATTTCAGTTGTGTTGAGGTGCCCCCCAGACTTCTCTCATTGAGAAACACTGGTTGAGAAACATTGGTCTATAGCAGGCATGTCCAAAGTCCGGCCCGCAGGCCAATTGCGGCCCGTGTTCCGGTTTAATACGGCCCCCGCTTCCTCCCCCTCTCCTGGCTCCCCGGCGCTCTTTTGAACTGGCGCCCCCAGCGCGCTGCTTCTGGCCGCGCCACCGCCGCCCATGGCCTCTGCGGTCCTAGAGCCTGCCCTGTAGGGCACGTCCGCAGCCCCGCTCCCCCGTTCGGCTGCGGGTTCGCTCTGCCCCCGGGCCGCCGTGAGGCCGGCGTGCCCTGCGCTCTCCACCCGCCTCCGACCCCACGGGCCCTCCGCCTTGGGGCTGAGAGTGCGGGGACGGCCCTCATGCATGTTCACTTCTTCAAATCTGGCCCTCTTTGAAAAAAGTTTGGACACCCCTGGTCTATAGTATTAACCTATAAGCTTTTGCTAATCAGTTAATTGACTATAGTATTACACGCCCCTCCACACTGAAGTTCTGACCAAAGGCAAAGCTGACCCATCCAAATGATGGCTGTGTTTCGAGCCAGCAAGCTCACCACTAATATCTGTTCTATATGTAGAGGTATTTATATGTAACTCTTCTTCTTCTTTCTCTTTTCTTTAAGTTTTTAGTCTAGAGGCAAAAGGATTGGCTGGCAGCGTGGTAGTTTGGGTAACAGCCAAACCTACATGCCCTTTGTAATGTGGTGGACTTTCGGGGTCAGAAAAAGTTTTGTACACGTGAGTAGTTTTTTTTTTTCTTTTTAATAACTTCTTGCTGTTCTGGGACTAAGTGTTGACTGGGAGACGACAGACCTGGAATGCAAACAGGGCTGTGTGCTTCCTTGTTTGTTTACTTCTTGATAACTGGTGTGGGTAGTGGTGCCATTTCAGAGATGGGCTGGTGCGGGGGGCAACTGTAACCATGATTCCAGGGGCTATTTAGGTACTTGAAAACTCTAGTTTTCTGGCAGATGATTTAGCAGTTAGCTGGCAGGAGCCCTGTATCTAATTCCTATATAAAAGAAAGACAAATATTAGACCCACGCAGCTCTCATAACAACATGCTCTAACATACATTGGGTAAATCACTTAAGGGACAATATTAGTTTTAAAATTTTAATATATACTTTGATGTTAAGTCTGTGGAGAGAGTGAGTGAGAAAGAGATCCAGACAGAAGTCCTGGGTTTTCTCTCCACTCTGGGAGGAGAGTGGGGTCTAGCACAGGGGTGGGCAATCATTTTTGCAAGGGGGCCACTTCACAAATTTTGGTACATGGTTGTGGGCTGGCTCCAACCCCGGAAGGAGTGGGGACTAGGGCACAAAGGGGCAGTTCCCTCTAGGTGCCACATGCCCATGGTGATGGGAGGAGCCTTTGTGCGCTTCCGTGGCCCCAGGCCAATCAGTGGGGCAGGGGAGTGGACAAAGTTATTCACTGTTCAAAATGAATAGCGGCTCCCTTTAGGCACTCCGCCACCCTGGCAGGAGGAGGAGATGCCAGCCACTTTGAACAGTGAATGATTTCATGCACTCCCCTGCCCAAGGTCTGGATCAGCCTGGAGGCGTGGGAGTGGCAGAGTGGTTTGGCGGGTCGCATCTTGCCCATTCCTGGTCTAGCAGCCATAGCAGGCGGATATATACCCGGGTTCTATGTCAGATCATCAGAATGGCCATACTGGCTCAAACTAAAGGTCCATCTAGCCCAGTATCATGTCTTCTGACAGTAGCCAATACCAAATGCATCAGAGAACACAACGGGCAATCACTGAGTAATTCATCCCAACACCATTCCCAGCTAGGGATATAAATGACTAGTCGACAAACCAATAAGCATAAGCTTATCAGATAGCTGAGTAGTGACTTGACTAGTTGCTCCACCTCCCCACCTCCCCCACCACCTCTATCAGAGAGGCAGCAAGGGTGGGGAGCAGGAACCAGTGATAGGGGGAGTTGGCTTAAAAGATAATTCCCCCCAGCACTGTTTCTGCAGGGCACTGCTTGCACCAGTTCCCACTGTGGCGATTCAGCCATTGAAATGTAGCAAGAACTCCAGCTTGTGCTGAGTCTAGCAGCTGCTGTTTGTGGCAGACAGGACTGGCTGCAGGCAGGGGCTGCTGCCAGAGCAGCCTGAATTCATGATTCCTTGTTGGGATCCCCACAGACAGGGACTGTTGCCAGAACAGCCTCCCCTATCCACCCTGCTGCCTCTGACAGCAGGGCTGGATGGAGGCATGGGCAAGCCAGGCAGCTGCCCAGGACACCAACTGATGAGGGGTGCCTGATGGCAGCTGTAAGGGACGCCCTTACAACTGCCATCAGGTGCTGCATGCACGGCTCCTGCAGCGCCGGCCCCGCGACGCCGGCCAGCAGCGCCCTTTCCCCCATGACCGCGGGGCCCTGCACGGCCCGGCACGCGTGCCACCAGTGCATGCGCCGGGCCGGGCTGGGCAGCGCATGTGCTGCGCGCCAGTGGCCGTGGCCAGCACACGCATGTGCTGTGCGCCCCAGGGGCGGGCCCGTGCACCCTGGAGGGACGGTCCCGTGCCACACAGGTAGGCCCGCGCATGCGCTGTACACCCAGGGGTGGTGCTGCGCTCCTGAGCCCAGGGTGCCAAAAGGGCTTGGGTCAGCCCTGTTTGACAGAGACAGGTGAGGGGGTGGGGCAGCACCATGGAGAAGATGCTGGGGGAACCGGCTTTTAAGCCAGCTCTGCCCAGCACCTACTCCTGCCCCCCTCCCCTGCTGCCTTTCATAGAGGCAGCAAGAGGGGTGGGAAAATGAATAATCAACATGCCAGTTGACTTCTCAATAAGCTTTGCTTATCAGGTAGTCCACTAGTTGAGTACTCTCTTAGGATATGTCTACACTAGCCCCCTAGTTCGAACTAGGGAGGCTAATGTAGGCATTCAAAGTTGCAAATGAAGCCCGGGATTTAAATATCCCGGGCTTTATTTGCATCTTCCCGTCCTAGCATCATTTTTAAATCCCTTTAGTCCGAACTAACTGCCCGCGGCTACACGCGTCAGTCAAACGTTAACTCGAAATAAGTCCTTAGTTCGAGTTAACTGTTACACCTTCATTTGCAACTTTGAATGCCTACATTAGCCTCCCTAGTTCAAACTAGGGGGCTAGTGTAGACATACCCTTACATTCCTAGTGTTATAATAATAATACTTGTATTTTAAAAAACCTGACTTCATTGGATTTAGACTAGAATCAGTAAGGGAAACGAGCAAAATTTGGTCAGGAGACTCTCTCTTGCTTAGCTCTTTGTAGAACATTTGAAAAACAAGTTTTTATTTTATATTTCTCTTTCAAGTGTTTCTCCTCTGTGGACTGGTACTTTCTCTGCCACCAGAGGGCACTCAAGTGACAAAGAAACCCAGTAAGTTCCCAGACTGGCAGAAATAATACCCTGTAGGAAGTGTTTCTGTCCATCGCATGAGAGTCCTGCCAGACTGTATCTTTGCCATTAGGCTGGGATTGGCATGGGCAGCTCTAGGTGGGAATATCTGGGTTCTAGAGGGAGCTCACTTGATCTGGACCATTAAGAACAGCTGAATGGTTTTTGAGCATGAGGACTAGACAGGGTCTAGGGGGAAAATGCAGATTGTCGGTCTGAAAGGATGATGAGTGAAATCTCTCTGGCATAAATCAGCAGAGCTTGGCTGAAGACAATGGAGTAATGCCAGTTTATATCAGCTGAGGGGCTGGCCCTGTCTGTCAGGCTTCATTCTTCTTTGATCGTTGTTCCCTGTGGGGAGGCAGATTAGAAAATGATCAGTCACCTGTCCATTGGTTCATTCCTGCACCCTTTGCCTCCACATGCTCTCAGCAGAGGGCATGAGGGGTACCCGTCTCTCCAGTTACTTTCCATTGTTCACAATCTGGGTCATCCAAATCCATAGCCTTTCCAGCATTCCCGCTCAAGCTTCTGCTGTGTAAATAATTTGTAAATAGTGGGACAGACCCTGTCACACCTAAGAGATTTGACAGTAGTTCTTCAGATAGTCAGTTGTTAGTTCCAACTTAGGGAGACCTGCTGATCCTCAATCTTATTTCCCCCACTGTTTGGGAATAAGAGGTGTCCCAAAGTTCCAGGCTTCAAACCCTGCCTGGCTGGCCTGTCTCCTAGGTCTTCCTGGTCAACAACCCCCATGAGAATGGGCTATGCTGCCTTGAGAGAGCGCTCATCCGGGACAGCTGCTGCTCATTTTCCACAACCTACCTGGCACTCTTGATTGTTTAGACTCCATAGACATCTTATGGAGAGCACCATTCTGCTCCCCAGCTTAAAAAGCCAAAGCCACCAGGCAGCACTCTGGTCACATCAGGTTAAAGAACATAAGAACGGTCGGACTCTGTCAAACCAAAGGTCTAACTAGCTCAGTATGGTGTCTTCTGACAGCAGCCAATGCCAATTGCCTCAGAGGGAAAGAGCAGAACAGGGAATCATCAAGTGATCCATCCCCTGTTACTCATTCCCAGCTTCTGGCAAACAGAGGCCAGGGACACCATCCCTGCCCACCATGAGCAGTATTCCCTCTAATTTTTTATAAATAAATTATATAAATTATATTAAGCAACTTACACCTGTCCAACACATTATCAATAAACTACAGCCTATACTGGAACAGGATACTAAACTCCGAGAGGCTCTGGGAGACAGACCCATAGTCTCCTATAGACAACCACCTAACCTCAAGATGATTCTTACCAACAACCACAGGACATACCACACTAATACCAACCCTGGTACCTTCCCTTTCAACAAACCCCGTTGCCAGCTTTGTCCACATGTTCACTCTGCTGATACCATTATTGGACCCAACCAAATGAGTTATAAGATCAAGAACACACATTCCTGCGCATCCAGAAATATAATTTATGCAATCATGTGCCGAAAGTGTCCATCCGCTATGTACATTGGACAAACGTCTCAGACACTTCGCCAAAGGATCAATGCCCACAAAACAGATATCAGACAGGATCACAAAGAAAAAATAGTTTCTTGCCACTTCAACCAGAAAGGACATTGTCTCAACGACTTTATTACCTGCATCCAGTTTCAAAGACCTTTTAAGTCTTCACTTCAAAGAGAATCCTCTGAACTGTCATTCATGCTTAAATTCAACACTTTACATGCAAATTTGAATAAAGATGCTAATTATCTTACCCATTACAAAGATAGCTTCCCCAATTATCACCTCTAATATCATTAGCTCACAGACATTTACCTCCCCCCTTTCCCCACCCTCCACCCCCTTTCTGTTCTGAAATTTGATTTGTCCTTTTCATATGTGTTCATTTTTTTTAATTGTATCCTTTGGTATATATGGTTGTGACAATTTTCTTCCACTATTTGATCTGAGGAAGTGGGTCTGGCCCACAAAAGCTATTAAACCATCTTGTTAGTCTTTAAAGTGCTACACAGTCCTGTTTTTTGGTATTAAATTAGCTATTCTCTGATCATCTTGTGCAGAAGCAGATTTAAACAATAGACTATATACAACAATTAATAGTTCTGCAATTTCACATTTGAGCTTTTGGTACTCTTTGGTGAATGTTGTCTGACCGTGGTGACTTATTACTGTTTAGATTAACAATTTGTTTCAAAACAAATTACCTCTCTAATGACACCTCAGTCTGGAACAGTTCCTCAGATTCTTCTCCGAAAATGAATGGTCAGGTTTGAGAATATACCTCATGTCCTCAATTGTGAAGTCTGAAGCAAAGAATTCATTTAGTTTCTCCACAATGGCATGATTGTCCTTGAGTGCTCCTTTAGCATCTCAATCATCCATTGGCCACAGTGGTTGTTTAGCAGGCTTCCTGCTTCTGATGTTCTTGACAATATTTTGCAATTTCTTTTGAATCTTTGACTAAGCTATTCTTCAATGTCTTTTATGGCCTTCCTATTATATTTTTACACTTCCCTTGCCTGAGTTTATATTCTTTTTTTATTTTACTCACTAGGCTTTACCTTCCACTTTTTAAGGTATGCCTTTTTGCCTCTGTCATCTTCTTTTACTTTGTTGTTTAGCCACAATGGCACTTTTTTGGTCCTCTTATTATGATTTTAATTTGGGTACACATTTAAGTTGTGTCTTATGTTGTCTTCAAAAATTTCTATGCAGCTTATCGAGATTTCACTTTTGACACTGTTCCCTTTTATTTCTGTTTACCAGACTTTGTCATTTTTGCATAGTTCCGCTTTCAGAAAATAAATGCCGAGATGGACTGCTGTGGCTTTCCTCTCTCCCCAGGGATGTTAAATTTAAATATATTATGGGCACTGTTACCAGTGGTTCAGCTATATTCACCTCTTGGGCCTCATCCTGGCTCCATTTAGGACTAAATCAGAAATTTCCTCCGATTTTGTGGGTTAGAACTAGCTGTCCCAAGAAGCAGTCATTTCAAGTGTCAAGAAACTTTATCTCTGCATCCCATACTGAGGTGACATGCACTCAGTCAATATGGCGTTAGTTGAAATCCCCAATTATTATGGCATTTTTTATTGTAATAGCCTCTCATTTCATAGAATCATAGGGTTGGAGAGGTCTCAGGAGGTTGACAAATCCAGCCCCCTGCAAAAAGCAGGACCAATCCCAACTAAATCATCCTAGCCAGGGCCTTGTCAATCTGGGATTTAAAAACCTCTAGGGATGGAGATTCCAGCAGCTCCATAGATAATCCACTCCAGTGCTTCACCACCTACCTATTAAAATAAAGTCCATTTGTAAATTCAGAAATGGTCCCAAAGGCGGAAGTCTGGTTGCCAGAACTGTCTTTACAGGTTTACCCACGTTGTGGGCTTGGCAGACAGGGCAAGCCAGACAGTAATCTTTGGCTGCTTGGGAGAATTTGGGAGCAAACCATTTTTTTTAAAGGATTGCTACCATCCCATCCCCCCTTTGCCAACGTGTGACAATCCATGGAGCACGGAGGCAAGGTGAGGTAGCAAGACCACTGGGGCAACAATGTGGCCATCAGAGCTGCACCACAAGTGGTCTGGGTGCAAGGTGCACCCTGCCAGTCTCCACTCCTGCTTTTCCGATTCTGGGGCTTGGTCTCGCAGGAGGGCCAGTTCTGAAAGAGACGGCGTAGGAGCTGGGGATGGTAGGAGAGAAGGGAAAAACAGCAGGTACAGGAGCAGATTTCACTACATTCCAGACAGTCCAAACTGCATAGCCTGCTACTAAAACTCCATTAGAATTATAAATGCAAAAAAACCTATCTGTGTAAAGCACAAAGTTAAGATTATTTAAGGGACTTAAATTATTCTTTCATTAAAACAACAATATTGTACACACAACAATGTTTGAAATACATATATCACAATCAAGACACAAGACAAATCTGGACAGAACACAAACTTATTATGTCCCATGGGTTTCTATTAAGTGGCTGCCCTAAGACACCCAGCACTTAATATCAGACTTCATTAGGATCCTATATCAGAAGGCACTTATCATAAAGGCACTGGAATTCCTGTAGACTGACCTACCCCCATTTTCTGTGCGCGCTTAAACAGATTCTGTAAGGCACCGAACCAAAAGTCCGCCTGCTTACACTATTCTCTTCTGCGAGTCACCGAATCAGAATCCGCCTGCTCACTCTGATCCCCCCCCTTTTTCTTGTGAGACGCTGGACCAAAATCCACCCGCTAACAGGGGTTTCCGGCACTCACCCTAGCCCGATAGAACACCACGTCCTGGCGCCTGGAGACAGCCTGGCGGAATGGGGAAATACTATGGCCTGGGGTTAGCCTCAGAGGTCAGTACTACGTCCACAAATAACAGAGAGAGATGACAAAGCTTTCCTACAGTTCCGTGTGCCGAGAGAGAGTAATGGCACTACACCAGCTTTTAGCGTCTGAACACAGAGGGTCCACCGCATGGCTGCCTCACTAGAGACACCGGTGTGCCCTTTTGGAACTGTGACATATAAGACAAGCCTAGTAGACAAAGACAGACACAGACAGACAAAAATGTTAGCCGCTCCACAAAATTGAATTCCGTAGCTCCCCTAACCCCAACGGCCGGCCGTCACTAAATCCCAAGCCCTCAACCAGGAGATTTCGTAACAGGTATCCCCTTTACCTTCTATTGAGCACTCTGAGAGGTTTGGAAGTGGAGTGCCGGTCTGTTCATATGGGCAAGTGGTGCGTTAAGAATCTCAGTGGAACCTCCAAATTGTTGAAGCAAAAAAAAACGCTCCTCTCTGTTTAGGGAGCTAACAAACAGCTTTATTAATTAATAAAGCACAGCATGAGCCAAAGGTGGTCCCAGCAGAGCCAGGCCCAGTAAGACTGGCTAATACAATCAATCTTAGTATCTTTATACCCTTAGCCAAACAGTCTGACATCAAGGCATCCAATTACAGAAATCCTCAATTAAACTTGGAAAAACGAAGCCTTATCAACAAGATGGCGGACAGGTACGAGGGAGTACATCTCCTGTCCCCAACCAGCCCAATTAACACATACCAATAGCCCATCCTGTAGGCCTCTTCTCATGGTGTGACAGAAAGTTCACTCTGATCTACGTGCTTGAGAGAAAAGCTGAAATGGTTTCTGTTATACAAGACGGCTTCTAGCTAAATATGAAAATGGTTTCTACAGCTTCTACACCTGTCAAATCCCTCCTCACTCTTCTGTAGACTAAATAAGCCCAAATCTCTCAGCCTCTCCTCATAAGTCATGTGCTTCAGCCCCCTCATTATTTTTGTTGCCCTCTGCTGGACTTTCTCCAATGAGTCCACATCCTTTCTGTAATGGGCGGTCCAGGATTGGACGTAGTACTCCAGATGTGGCCTCACCAGTGCTGAATAAAGGGAAATAATCGCTTTCCTAGATCTGTTGGCAATGCTCCTGCTAATACACCCCAATATGCCATTAGAATAATAGAACACTAGAACTGGAAGGGACCTTGAGAAGTCAGCAAGTCCTGTTCCCTGCCCTCATGGCAGGACCAAGCACGGTCTAGATCAGTGTTTCCCAATTTTAAACTAGAAATAATTTTGCGGAACCCCCAATAACAGTCTAATATATGGAGCTGAAAAAGAAGACCACAAATGAGTAAGGATAATAATAAACAAATATTAAACAAAGTCATGAGATCAACATTTAGTTTAATTTCACATATTTAAAAACAAAAGTGACATAATATTAATTATTTTTTTAAATCATAAAATGTTATTGTAATGGAATTTTCTCGCGGAACCCTTATTTTCATTTCGCGGATTCCAGGGGTTCCACAAAACACCATTTGGGAAACACTGGTCTAGATAATTCCTGACAGGTGTCTGTCTAACCTGCTCTTAAATATCTCCATAGTAATCATTTAAGATTTGTACTTCATTTGATTCTGTGCTTTCTTTCACAAATAGTGCCACTCCCCTCCCTCCTCAGCATGACCTATCTGTCCTTCCAGTAAATTTTGTACCATGGTATTACAGTGTCCCATTGATTATTCTTATACCACCAAGTTTCTGTGATGCCTATTATATCAATATCCTCATTCAGTATGAGGCACTCTAGCCCCAGGCATTTTCAAAGTCGGGTCATGGGCCTGCCTGGGTAAGCTGCTGATGGTCCATGAGACACTTTGTTTAAGTAAGCATCTGTAAGCATGTAGCCTCGCAGCTCCCCTTGGCTGCAGTTTGTCATTTACAGTCTGGGGGAGATGTGGGAACTGGCAGCTTGGTCATAACAATCTTGCAGTCCACTAAGAAGGGAGATTAGAGAGGCTATAAAAATAAAAAACTCAATAATAATGGTTGATTTCATCTAGCCCCATATTGATTAGAGATGAAGTTTCTTGACACTTTGAATGACTGCTTCTTAGAGAAGCTGGTTCTGGAACAAGAAGAGAGGCAATACTTGATTTAGTCCTAAGTGCAGCACAGGAACTGGTCCAAGAGGTTGTTGGGGAAAGCTCGCTCCTCTGGGGTACAGAGTCCCCAGAAAGGTCTGAGGCTGGAGGTCAAAGCAGTGAGGCAGGAGAGAAATCTAGAAGGAAAACTTTATTATGCATGCATGCAGGCTGACAGCTACCAGAGTGAGAGCAGCAGCAGCCCTGAGAGACAGGTTCAGGGATCCTTTATACAGTATGCTCAGACAGTTTAGTTGTTGATTGTTTTCTTTAACATATCAAAGTCTTAGCAGAAGTACTCTGAGAGGTTTCTGTTTACACCAAGTATGCTAGAAGTAAGTTTACAGTACAAAGGCACATGAGAACCTGAGTGAGGAGCCTACAAGGCAAACTGTGACAAAGATAAGGGTTTACATGACAAATTGTGACAGACTAGGAGTCTTCATGAAGTTGAGATAGGAGGCATTGTAAGGGTCTTGATTAGAGTTAAGATGATTTCTCTCTGTTACAGGGAGAGAAGCCTGGAAAACTTTTAACCCTTACAGCAGTTTTCTTTTAGAGAGTTTTGATTTCCTGCACAGTCCCCCCTTAGACACAATTGGAGTTATTTGATTTTTCTCCCACAAGGTGACTATAGCTGGATGGCTTGGAAATAGTGACCATAATATAATGAAATCTAACATTCCTTTGGTGGGAAAAAACACCATAGCAGCCCAACACTGTGGCAAAAAAAAAGCCAACATGATTCTAGGATGCATTAACAGGTGTGTTGTGAGCAAGACCCGAGAAGTCATTCTTCCGCTCTCCTCTGTGCTGATTAGGCCTCAGTTGGAGTATTGTGTCCAACTCTGGGCGCCACATTTCAAGAAAGATGTGGAGAAATTGGAGAAGGTCCAGAGCAACAAGAATGATTAAAGGTCTAGAGAAGGAAGACTAAAAGAATTGGGCTTGTTTAGTTTGGAAAAGAGAAGATTGAGAGGGGCCATGATAGCGGTTTCAAGTATCTAAAAGGGTGTCACAAGGAGGAGGGAGAAAAATTGTTCTCCTTGGCTTCTGAGGACAGGACAAGAAGCAATGGGCTTAAACTGCAGCAAGGGAGGTTTAAATTGGACATTAGGAAAAAGTTCCTAACTGTCAGGGTGGTTAAATACTGGAATAAGTTGTCCAGGGGAGTTGTGGAATCTCCATCTCTGGAGATATTTAAAAGTAGGTTAGATAAATGTCTATCAGGGATGGTCTAGACAGTACTGAGTCCTGCCATGAGGGCAGGGGACTGGACTTGATGACCACTCGAGGTTCGTTCCAGTACTAGTATTCTATGATTCTAACACTGTGGCATTTAATTTCAGAAAGGGAAACTACACAAGAATGTGGTGAATTAAACATAAATGAAAAGTTGCCGTGTCAAAAACTGGAAAGTTTTTAAAAACAACATAATAGAGGCCAACTTAAATATATTCGCCAAATTAAAAAACACAGTAAGAAAACCAAATAGTGCTACCATGGCTTACAATCAAGTAAAAGAAGCAGTGAGAGGCAAAAGCATACTTTTAAAAAGTGGAAGTTAAAGCCTAGTGAGGAAAATAGAGAGGAGGATAAACTCTGTCAAATGAAGTCTACAGAATGTAGAGATGAAGTTTCTTGACACTTTAAAAGACTTAGAGCACCTGGTTCTGGAACAAGAAGAGAGGCAATACTTGATTTAGTCCTAAGTGCAGCACAGGATCTAGTCCAAGGGGTGACTATAGCTGGACTGCTTGGAAATAGTGACCATAATATAATGAAATCTAACATTCCTTTGGTGGGAAAAAACACCACAGCAGCCCAGCACTGTGGCATTTAATTTCCAAAAGGGGAACGACACAAGAATGTGGTTAGTTAAACAGAAATGAAAAGTTGCAGTGTCAAAAGTAAAATCCTGGAAGCTGCATGGAAAGTTGTCAAAAACACCATAATAGAGGCTCAACTTAAATATATGCTCCAAATTAAAAAACACAGTAAGAAAAACAAAAAAATGCCACCATAGCTTAACAATCAAGTAAAAGAAGTGGTGAGAGGTAAAAGCATACTTTAAAAAGTGGAAGTTAAAGCCTAGTGAGGAAGATAGGAGGATAAACTCTGTAAAATGAAGTCTCAAAATGTAATTATGAATGCTAAAAAGGTATTTGAAGAACAGCCAGCCAAAAACTCAAAAAGCAATATTAATTTTTTAAGTCCATCAGAAACAGGAATCCTGCTAAACAGCCAATGGGGCCACTGAATATGTTAGGGAGAGTCCCACACCTGAGCCATTCTTTTTAGATGACAAATCTAAGGAATTATCCCAGATTGAGGTGTCATTAGAAGAGGTTTTGGAACAAATTGATAAACTAAACAGTAACAAGTTACAAGGGCCAGATGGCATTCACCCAAGAGTTCAGAAAGAACTCAAATGTGAAATTATAGAACTACTAACTATGGTTTGTAACCTATCCTTTAAACCAACTTCTGTATCAAATGACTGGAAGATAGTTAATGTGACTCCAATCTTTAAAAAGGGCTCTTGAGGTGATCCTCATAATTGCAGACCAGAAAGGTCAGTGTCAGTACTGGGCAAACTAGTTGAAATATATAGATGAATATAATTTGTTGGAGAAAAGTCATTATGGTTTCCGTAAAGGGAAATCATGCCTCACTAATCTACTCCAATTCTTTGAGGGGGTCAACAAGCATATGGACAAAGTGGATCCAGTGGACATAACTTAGATTTCCAGAAATCCTTTGACAAGGTCCCTCACCAGAGGCTCTTAAGTAAATTAAGCTGTCATGGAATAAGAGGGAAGGTTCTCTCATGGTTGATAACTGGTTAAAAGATAGGAAGCAAAGAAATAAGTGGTCTGTTTTCTGAATGGAGAGCAGAAACTAGTGGTGTCACCCAGAGGTCTGTACTGGGACCAATTCTATTCATCATATTTGCAAATGAATTGGAGAAAGGGATAAACAGGTGGCAAAATTTGAATGATGCTAAACTGCTCAACATGGTGAATGCCAAAGCAGACTGTGAAGAGCTTCAAAGGGATCTCACAAAACTAGGTGACTGGGCAACAAAATGGCAAATGAATTTTAATATTGATAAATACAAAGTAATGCACATTGGAAAATACAATCTCAAAGATAGTACAAAATGATGGGGACTAAATTAGCTGTTACTAGTTAAGAGCGAGATCTTGGAGTCATTGTGAACAGTTGTCTGAAATATCCACTCAATGTGAAGCAGCAGTCAAAAAAGCAAATAGAAAGTTAGGAGTAATTTAAAAAGGAATAG
This sequence comes from Pelodiscus sinensis, assembly GCF_052426305.1. Classification (NCBI taxonomy): domain Eukaryota; kingdom Metazoa; phylum Chordata; order Testudines; family Trionychidae; genus Pelodiscus; species Pelodiscus sinensis. The sequence goes on from NC_143082.1 coordinate 2,847,599, forward strand.
AGAATAAAACAGAGAATATCTTATTGCCTGTATATAAAACCATAGTATACCCACATCTTGAACACTATGTGCAGATGTGGTCGCTTCATTTAAAAAAAATACCTTGGCATTGGAAAAAGTTCAAAGAGCAACAAAATTATTAGGAGTTTGGAACAGGTGCAATATGAAGAGAGATTAAAAAGACTGAGACTTTTCAGCTTAGAAGAGAGGAAACTAAGGGAGAATATGATAGAGGTCTATAAAAACATGACTGATGTGGAGAAAGTGAATAAGGAAAAGTTATTTATTTGTTCCCATAGCACAAGAGCTAGGGGGTCACCAAATGAAATTGAGAGAGCAGCCTTAAAACAAACAGAAGTATTTCTTCACATAATACACAGTTAACCTATAGAACTCCTTGCCAGAGGAATTATGAAGACCAGGACTTTAACAGGGTTTAAAAAAGAACTAGATAAACTCATGGAGAACAGGTCCATCACTGGCTATTAGCCAGGATGAGTAGGAATGTTTGGCAGAGGCTGAAAATGGATGACAGGAGAAGGATCACTTGATGGTTACCTGTTCTGTTCCCTCCCTCTGGGGCATCTGGCATTGGCCACTGTAGGCAGACAGGATACTGGGCTAGGTGGACCTTTGGTGTGACCCAATATGGCTGATCTTATGTTCACTAATGCGGCCCATTCTCTAGTATTGGTTGCCCATTGCTCATCTATTTCCATCGCTCTGTTTCCATCCCTCAGATGCTCAGTAGCTGACTACAGTATTGCTGGTAAATGTTATCCTGAAATGTAATTAACCAGCTGAGGCCCCCATGCTGTGCTGTGCCCAATTTGGAAATGAGGCCTTTGAGGACCTCAGTGGCAGGCACTTCACCAGCTTTGCCGGGGACTGGAGCAGCTGGGGCGGGGCTGATTAAAATCTTAGTTCCAGGGCTAGGGAACCTGTTTTGTGTTGGGGGTTGCTGACCCACAGAAAAATTGGGGGGGGGGCACACAAGGGAGAAGCAAGAGAAAAGACACCTAACCCTCACTGATGTGGCCCCTGACTGAGAAGGAGAAGGACACTCCTCACATTCCCCTTGTACACCAGAGCCTGGAGGGCCTAAGCTAGTAGATTTTGTGTGTTCAAGCCCCGCAAGAGAATGGTGGCGGGGGAGGCTGAAGCGCCCGTGCAGAATCCCCAATACTGTGTGGGGAGCCCTGAGCCTCAGGGACTGGATCCAGGTAAGCTGGGGGGCTCCGACCAGCCCCCAGTCCTTAGTTTCCCCATGCCTGTCTTAGTGGCTAGTAATGATCCCTTCAGTTCTCCCTGTCCTGCCTCCTCCATTAGAGCTGGAGGGGAGACTGGCGCAAGTACTAGTTTCACAGCCATCCGCCCCCCACACCACTGGTGCCTGCCATTCCTTGGGGCCATGCAGTCAGTGTTGGTACAAAGGATCCAAGTGGGTCTGAGTGGGTCCGAGGCTCAGACCAGCAGGGCATACAGCAAATGGCACCATTGCTATTTCCAGATCACTGATGGGAGGGGGGAGCAGGTTCTCCCCAACCTGATTTTGGAGGTGAGGGCCTATTAAAATCTTCTCTATTCTGGGTTACTTTTCTGATACAGCATTGGAGAACATGTGTGGCTGCTGGATAGAACATTCTCCCCCAACAGCTCTTCTACCCTCCCCCCACTGCAACTTCCAGTAAAACAAGAAAAACACATAGGCAATGAAATCCTCAACAGAAAAGAAAGAAAAATTTCAACCAGCTACCAAAACATGTCCTCAGTGTCTCATCCTGCGCCACATGCTGCTGACTTTGCTCTGAACCCTCAGGAATGCCAGCCTTTCATCAGCCGTGTGCACTCAGCCCTTCACCAAATTTCTCTGCCCACAAAACTTGCTGTTACTGGACTCCGATATGAACATGCAAAACATTGTTGCAACCACTGTTACATGTTTGCACCAAATCTAGTGCAAAGTGGGCCAGGGGAAATGTTTATCAAAAGCTGTTGATTGGCTGATTCTGGGTATACGGCTCATATACTTGTATCATTTTTGTATCTGAAGTTATGAATGGTGGCACTGTGCTTGTATTTCAAATGTTTGCTTCTGGAGGCTTGGCCAACCTAGTGTGAAAGGATCGCTGGTTAAGTGGATTGCCGTTCTTCACTGACAGTGCACCTCGAGTGGGGCCAATCCACATCTGAGGAGCTTTGCTGTGAATGTTCAGACCAGCATGTAAGCAGTGGATGCTACGGAGTAATTCATGGACAGGTTACTTGCTCATGTGACAAACTCCCTCTGGGACTGCCTTTCACACAAGAACAATGGAATTCTCTCCACATGGGCAAGGGTATAAAGCGGGTCCTGGGGTTCCTCCACCTCTGTCTTCATTCCAGCTCATCACTTTTGGAGCATCTTTGCTATGAACTAAGCCCATAAGGACTGATGGCCCGTCCTAATAGAGGATGAGTTCCAGAGACTTATAAGACAGCAGATTAATCCATCTCTGCTACAAACCTGCACCAAGAACAGTGCATTTGGTGTATGTAATTTGATTCCTTTAACAATTTTACTCACAACTCCTTTCTTTCTTTCTTTCTTTCTTTCTTTCTTTCTTTCTTTCTTTCTTTCTTTCTTTCTTTCTTTCTTTCTTTCTTTCTTTCTTTCTTTCTTTCTTTCTTTCTTTCTTTCTTTCTTAACCCTTTAGATTTTAAAGGACTGGCCCAGTGTGCTCTTTTAGGTAAGATCTGAGGTAAAAATTGACCTGGGAATGTGGCTAGTCTTTGGGATTGGGAGAACCTGTTTGGATTTGGTAACCTCTCTGTCACGAGGCCGCCTGTCCGGGCCGCTGCCCCTCCTGTTGCCCCTAGGCCGCGCTCAGGATACCACTTGACTCTGGGTCACCGGGCGGAGTGGGGGGTCCGGGCCCGCCCTCTCTCCGGACCCCAACCCAGGGCCCTGACACTGAGAGGTGCCCTCTCAGTGGTAGCAGGGGGGGCCGGTACCCCAAAACGCCCCTGCTCTCGGGTTACACAGCCCGCCCTGGGTCTTGCTCCACTCCGCCGACCCTCACTGCTCCGGGTACCCGCCTGTCCCTGCGGGCTCCCCGCTGCCTTGGCTGCCTCCTTGCCTGGCTCCCGTGGCTTGTTCCTCCCTCGCTCGGGCCCCTCCTCCGGCTGGCTTGGCTGCCGCAGGTCTCACCCCCGCTGCCGTTGGCTCCTGCTCCGCCGCCGCTGGCTCCTGCCCCGCTGCCGCTGGCTCCTGCTCCACCGCCGCTGGCTCCTGCCCCGCTGCCGCTGGCTCCTGCCCAGTCGGGTCCGCTGGCCCCGCCGGTTCCGCCCCCCTTCCCCTGGCCTCCCCGGCTCCTTTTATCCCCCCTCCCCTTGCCGTCCCTGGCGTTGCTCTCCCGACGTCATCACCGGCGCGCCCCGGCGCCGCGTGATGACGTGTCCCTCCGCCCCCGCTCGGGCCTGCCGCGCTGATTGCCGGCTCCGCGGCGGCCCCATCTGCCTCGCTCGAGTGGCGGGGTTGCTCCACCCCGTCACACACCTCCCCCCTTTGCAAAGTTCCTACACCCCCCGGTTGCTTGTCACCCGGCAACCGTGAGAGGCAGTCTGCATTCTCATTGTCCTTGCCGGGTCTGTGTTTGACTTCGAAACGAAAAGGTTGTAAACTTAAATACCACTGCATTATCCGCGCGTTATTGTCCTTCATGGTCTGCATCCACTTCAGGGGTTCGTGGTCCGTCACCAGCGTGAAGGCATTGCCTGTAAGGAAATAGCGCAGAGAGTCTATGGCCCATTTGACGGCTAACGCTTCCTTTTCAATCACTGCGTAGTTTTTTTCCCTAGGGAACAGCTTGCGGCTCAGGTAGGCTACGGGGTACTCCGTGCCCTCATCCTCCTGCGCGAGAACCGCTCCGAGCCCCACTTCGGAGGCATCGGTTTGTAATATGAACGGTTTTTCGAAATCAGGTGGCCGTAACACTGGCCCTGACATCAGGCACTGGCGGAGCGCCTCAAAGGCCCGCACCCCTTGGGGCGTCCACACCACCCTTTGGGGGCGATCTTTCTTTGTAAGGTCTGTTAGCGGGGCCGCCAGTGAGGCAAAGTGGTTTATAAACCGCCGGTAATACCCCGCGAGGCCTAAAAACTGGCGGACTTGTCGCTTGGTGTGGGGCCGAGGGTAGTCTCTAATGGCTTGTACCTTGTCCAGCAGTGGTTTTAACCGCCCCCTCCCCACCGTGTATCCCAGGTACGATACTTCCCTGTTTCCGAATTGGCACTTCTTGGGGTTTGCCGTGAGTCCTGCTCGTTGGAGCGCCCGCAGGACAGCTTCCAGCTGTTGCAGATGGTCCTCCCAGGTCCTACTAAAGACGACAATGTCGTCTATATATGCCGTGGCGTATTCGCGGTGGTCTTCTAATATCTCGTCCATCATCCGCTGGAATGTAGCTGCCGCGCCGTGCAGCCCGAATGGCATGGTGACGAATTGGAAAAGCCCAAACGGGGTAGCGAACGCTGTCTTCTCTCGGGCTGCCGGTGCTAAGGGTATTTGCCAATACCCCTTTGTGAGGTCGATTGTCGACAAATACTCTGCCTGCCCCAACCGTTCCAGCAGCTCGTCTACTCTGGGCATGGGGTACGCGTCAAACTTAGACACGGCGTTCAGCTTACGGAAGTCAATGCAGAAACGTGTCGCTCCGTCTTTTTTTGGCACTAGCACGATGGGGCTCCGCCACTCACTCCGCGATTTCTCCACTACTCCCCACCGTGTCATGTCCTGCAGTTCCCTTTGGACTGTGTCCCACAACTTCCGGGGGATGGGGCGCACTGGGTCTCGAACCTTTTTTCCCGACTCCGTGGTGATTTCGTGTTGTACTAGGCTCGTTCTCCCAGGTCGGCTCGTTAGGCTGGCCGCTGCCCGTTGCAACACTGCCCGTAGTTGGCCCTGCTGAACCTGATTTAGCTCCTTCCCCACAGGGCTAGCTGCCCAGGTGACCTCTTCCTCGCCCCAGGGCCCAAACTCGATCTCTGTACTCAAGGCCTCTGCTAGGGGCTCTTCCCGTGGTACCCACCGTTTTAATAGGTTAATGTGGTACACCTGGCTTTGACGGTGCCTACCCCCCACTTGGACTTCATAGTCTACCTCTCCAATCTTTTTAATGACCCGGTACGGCCCTTGCCACTTGGCCAACAGCTTGGACTCCCCTGTTGGCAGCAGCACCAAGACCGGGTCACCCGGACTGAGGGTCCTCGGCCGTGTCCCCCTATCGTAGTGGCGGGCTTGGGTTTCTTGAGCTTTCTCCAGGTTTTCCCGTGCCCACCTCCCTATGGTCCTCATACGGTCCCGTAGCTTAATTACGTATTGGACGGCCCCCAGTGCGGAGGACGTCTGCTCTTCCCACCCTTCCCGCACTAAGTCTAGTATACCCCGCGGCCGCCGGCCGTACAATAGTTCAAACGGCGAGAACCCCACCGATGACTGTGGTACCTCCCGTACCGCGAAGAGCAGGGGCGGTAGCAGCTTGTCCCAATCGTGTGGATCATCCTCCACCAATCGCCGTAGCATCGCCTTCAAAGTTTGATTAAATCGTTCGACGAGGCCGTCCGTCTGGGGGTGGTAGGCCGCGGTGCGGATCTTCTTCACCTGCAGCCAGTTGCATAGCTCCTTCATTAGCCGCGACACCAGATTCGTGCCCTGGTCGGTCAAAATCTCCTTTGGGAGTCCAACACGGGCGAACATCTTTACGAGCTCGTCGGCTATCGCGGCTGCAGTGGTCTTGCGTAGGGGCACGGCCTCCGGATAACGCGTCGCGTAGTCAACTACCACCAAAATGTACTGATGCCCCCTCCGGGTGCGCTCCAGGGGTCCTATCAGGTCCATGCCTATTCGCTCAAAGGGTTCCGATACCAGCGGCATGGGCACTAGGGCGGCTCGGGGTACCCGGGCCCCAGAGGTCCGTTGGCATTGCGGGCACGACCGGCAGAAATCCTTAATGTTCTGGTACACCCCTGGCCAATAAAACCTCTGGAGCACCCGTTGCTGCGTTTTCTCAGTCCCCAGGTGCCCTGCCCAATGATTGTTATGGGCCATCTCCATCACCCGCCACCGATACGCCTTCGGCACGACCAATTGGGTTGCCCCATCTCCTAGCCCCGGGACCCGATACAGCCGATCCCCCTGGATCTTGAAATATGGGCCTTGCCCGGGCCTCTGCTCGGCCTCTTCGCCCTCCCCCGGGGTGCTCAGTGCGTTCTCCCATGCGTGCTGTAGCGTCGGGTCTTCCCGCTGCAGGACTAGAAAGTCGCCCTTATCGATCTCTAGGGCTGCCAATGACTCTCCCCTCCCCGGTTCCTGCGGGGGCAGCGGCCCCGCGTCCTCCTCCTGGGTGGCCCATGCCTCGTGCGTGCCTCCCTGGTCGCGGGGGTCCCATTCCCCCAGGAGCCGCCGCAGTCCGGGCCAGTCTCTGCCCAGTAACACGGGGCAGGGTAGCCGGGGTGTTATTGCTACTCGCAGATCCCCGCCCTGTTGCCCGTCGTGTATCTTCACCCAGGTCGTGGGGTACGACCTAGTGTCCCCATGCACGCATTTAATCCACACCGGGGTTCGGGTGCGCACCCCTTTCCCTAGCGCGTCTCGCCGCACTAGCGTCTGCCCGCACCCCGAGTCCAGTACGGCCTCCACTGCCTCCCCATTTAGGCGTACCTGCCCTGTTATACGGGCCCGGCTTACCTCCGATCGCGGCCCTCTCTGGGGTTTGGGCTGTCCGAACGTGCAGTCCATCATGGGGCATTCCCGGCGGAAGTGGCCCTCCTGGCCGCACTGGAAGCACGTCGGTTTTACTTGGGGGCCCGATGCTTCTTCCGTGCCCCTTTCGGCCCCGGTCCGTGCTTCCACTCTCTCGCGGTGCTCGGCCCCGCGCCACACTGGGGCTAATCGCCGTTCCGGCCCTCGGGTTGGGGGGCTTCTGGCCCTGGGCCCTGTGTTACCCCGCCCTTCCTTCCCTCTGGGGCTGGGGTCTCCCCGACCCGCCGGGTTGGTCACGGACCCTATCTTGCCGTGTCCTACTGGTGCCTCGGCCGCCATGAAGTGCTCCATGAGCGTCACGGCTTCTTCCATAGTCCCGGGCAGGTGTCGGCGTACCCATTGCTGGCCCTCCGCGGGGAGCACCTGCAAGTACTGCTCAAGTACCACCAGGTCCGCCACCTGGGCTGCTGTCTTATTAGATGGCTCCAGCCACCGCAGCCCGGCTTCCCGGATCCGTTGGGCGACCGCTCGGGGGCGCTCCCCCGCTCCGTACTTTGCTGCTCGAAACCGCTGCCTGTACGTCTCTGGGGAAATGCCCATCTGGTCGAGGATCGCCTCCTTGACCTTGTAATAGCACAACGCGTCGCGGTCCGATAAGCTTCGGTAGGCGAGCTGCGCTGGGCCGGATAGGTAGGGGGCGAGTATCGTAGCCCAGTGCTCCTGGGGCCAACGGGCTGCTATGGCCACCCGCT